>NC_083770.1:8048107-8225607 GCF_963514075.1 Conger conger
GTTGGAAACTGTACCTGCACGTCTGTCACTTTGCCATTTGCGGGGATGGCTGAGATATCGTTATGCGAAATGACTGTAAAGGTCACGTCAATGTCCGTGGCTCCCATTGTGTGTGCCGCGCTTCCCTGTCATAATTAAAAAACGTGATATCAAAGCGCCTCGCAAAGAACCAATTTCATGGTTATTCTGGAATGAACGCTTCATTTCACAAATGAAGGTTTCAAATCAAAAGCGTTTCAGCCATTTTCTTCTCTCCCTTGTCTTCTTGTGATTGTATTTTCTTCCTTTTGTTACTTTTCTGAAGAGTACACATCACACATTTGCCTATTTTCTCATGACGCGTTTAAACAAGCGCGTTATTCGTATGCCCTTCATCCCTTTTCTCAAATATAAGTTCTTTTTTTAAATATTTCTTTTTTTTTTAATCTCATATTGGTCTTTTGAGGACCCCGTAATGCAAGTTGCTGGGAAGGATATGATTGAATTGCTCTTATAGTGACGGTATTACAATGACTGTTTGGTGTTTACGCGGCTCACTGGGATGGAAAACAAGGTAGAAGTACGGGTAACCGGTGCGTTGTTGAAGCAGATAATAGCTTGACATTTGTTTGCTGTTCATTTGCATACAAAGCACTGCTGCTGTACTTTTTTTGCTGTTGTTTATGTGGAGTAAAAACAAAGGCTGTTGCTCTCTCTAATCCAAATCCAAGTGTGCCCTACATTTCACATTCACACATGCCAAGCGAGTTTGTTCTAAAGATAACATTCTGCCGCTTTTACTCTTAATTATGGATGAAAATGTATGCTCTCATTAGTTTCCCTGTCATTGATGTGCTCTGACACTTTCTCTTCCCCCCGTCGTGCCTCTTGCCCCAAAGCAGTGACCGCTTGCTTTGCCGAGTAACGTTCCCGCTAAAGACTTCAAATGGTGTTGTTAAATTGCGGGGACGCGGGGTGGTTATTAAAATGTGGTATTTGTATGTCCTCGAAATTGCAAAAAAAAAAAAAAAAAAAAGTTTGAAGGTTATAACTTAAGTGCAACTGTGCCGGATTGTAATGTGCGGAGTTACCCAAAACGCTTTTCTGCGCACGCTATTGTTGGAAACCATTATGCTTTTTGATTCGGTAGATGACAATATGCAGCATTTTCCCATTTTTATGTTTCATTCATCGTCGTTCTGAGTGTGTCAGAGGTGACAAACGCTCAAAAGAGAGTGCGCATTTTCCAGGAAGAGGGAAAAGTCGCTTTTTCCTTTACGGTGGGGGAAGGAAATGGACTTGCCTGGACAAACACACACCAATTATTCATGGGAGGCTTTTACGGGGAGCGGTAGGCGCCTTGCGGGGCCTGTCGTACTCACGGTGTGCCTTCTCTTCCAGAACGCCGAGAAGCTTTTTGTGGAGTTCAGCCACCAGGAACTGCTGGAATTCTACAGCAAGGTCGGTCCGAAATCTCTCTCTCTCTCTCTCTCTCTCTCTCTCTCTCTCGCTCTCTCTCTCTCTCTCTCCCTTCCACATCGCTGCTCCCAGAAATGCCGTGGCTAATTGTCAACCGCTCTTTGTCTTGCAGCTAGAGACCATTCAGGAGCAGTTGGACTCCCTCACTTGACGGCGGAAAAGAGGTCCTCATTCTCGCTGGTGCGACGGGGCCAGCGAAGAACTGTCCACAAAATGCCTCACCTGGCTTAATGGCAGCGATGCTTAGCAACATTTAGCCGTCAAGTATTGTATATACAGTTTCAAAGTCTATTTTGCCATTGTCTTGTCTTTTCTGCGAAAGTGGTGCCATTGCTGTCATTCACCGTATAGAAAGTACAGACAGCAAAATGTCACTCTCTTTAGGCGAAATGGTGCGTGTGACAGCTGTGTCATTATTTCTCTGAATTAAACTTTTGTTGTTGTTTGTAAAGCCCCTGTTATTTTGTGTATTTAATATTTGTGACTAATTATTTAACTGCGCAATGGAAATACAATACCATGAAATGTGTGTTCAACAACTTGATGCATTTTGTGAAATAGAGTTGCGTAAGCACTTCACCACCTCATTAGGGAGGGGTTGAGGTTCCTAAACGATGAGGACATTTAACCTCTTGAATGACAAACATGGTGGAAATGAAGAACGAACACACCGACTGCTTTGCTCTGCTTATCAAGAGAACTACACTTTACAGATCCCATATTGTACACATTTCCAGTGTTTTATGTGCTGATATCCATATGAAGACATTTGTGGTTTTAAGTGCCAAATATCTATCCATTTTCCAGCTCCTCTCATGAGCTTTACCAAGAACAGGCTGTTTTAGTGACCGTGTCTTTAAGGCTTATTGAAATCAATGAACCTCTGTTCTGATTGGCTGGCTAGCTCCACAAACTTTCACCTTCTGTGCCGAGTGCTTTGATTTGTGCCAGCTACAGGCTGAGCTTCGGTGAAGCAGCATATCGTTGTGGTGCCGTAATTTAATGGAACTCCAAGTGGCTTGTTTAAATGCACATTTTCTTGATACGGATTGTGTGGTTTTATTTTGGGTCTGCGTTCCGATACTTTCACAGTGTTTTTATAGCACCTTCAACTCCTTTATAATCCACATAGCAAGGGAAATGTAATTTTCCACAAAATGGGATCTTTATTGCAGACTCACCAGACACCCGTTGGATATTTGGGTTAGAATGATGGTGTGTGGCATTACTAGGACTGAAGATACCCGTGAGAACGGACTATTTGCCCAAGGAATATGTTAGAATTGGTGGAAATTTCCTCAAGAAAGCAGCATATGCGTGACGAGTCATTGAGTCAGTATAATTGAAACCGCAATCAATTCATCAATATAAATACTGCATACTTTTCTGGAATCCTATCAATAAGGGTGAATATAATAATTATATTGCTTCAGTATTGTATCCAGTATGCAGTTTAAAACTGACTGTGTACAATGATTACACAGCAATGATCTTCCTTACAAGATGATATTCCTTCAACTGAAAAAAAATCACAAATGTAGTCCATGGTCACAATGTACAGTGTAAGTGTACGACTACCAAAGGTCATTTGGCAGAGGCTTTTAGTGACAAAATATATATTTTAACCATTGAACAGAAATGCATTTTCAGGGTTAAAATTTGTAGTCATTATGCAGACAATGAACGGGACTATAATTTGAGTATGTGCTAGGCTATTAACATCCTGCCTTCAGAAGAAGAAGCATCCGTTCTCTGGTACAATGGGAAATTCTGGTCTTGCGTTTCACATTACCTCCAGCAGAGATCATTCTGCAAGATGTGAGGGAACTAGTTCAGCCAGAGAGCTGTTGAAACATGTTGAGTGGTCTCTTGAAGGACTTGGTGCTTTGGTGTGTAGTACCGTAGATACGTCTGTGTAGTAGGTGTGGATGTCTTGGAAGTCTCAGGGTGTTAGCCTGAGGATACTTTTGTTGAGGATAGACTGGTCCATCCAATTAGTCTTCGTTTTACAGTGTAGGCCTACTTCTGAAGTTTCTTAGTCAGGAATTTTCTTTTATGTTTCACTTTATTGTTTTTTACTTTGAAAATACTGGGCTGTGTTTTTTAGGGTGAAGTTTACGTTGATGGGATAACAAGCCTGTCAAATGGTTTCTTAATTGTTTTTGAAAAGGAGGAGTGAGTCACTCTTGAAAAGCTAGTGCCAAATTAGGTTCTGGCAGCCCTCTTTGTGTGCCGCCTGTGCAAGATCGAGGCCGTTCGGAATTAGCCGGTTCTTTACTGCGCTTTTTCGGGATTAACACTTAACGCGCTGTGAGAAACGCGCCCGCGCCTGCTCACTCCCGCGGGCGAGCGGGAGCCGGGCGGGGGTTAAAACCTCCAGCGAGCGTGCGTCCGCGCCGCCAGGCGCTCCACGTCGAGCTGTTATTCTACCCAATTTACAGGTTTCCGCCATGTGAAAAAAGCACCAAAGTCATCGCCTGAGGGAGATGCGTGTTACACAGCATGTGGAACAGATGGCAGCTCACAGCCCGCGCCGGGGAAAAGCGCCGTGCCCAGAGCCTCAGACCGGGATTCAGCCCAACGCACCCCCGTGCCCAGAGCCTCAGACCGGGATTCAGCCCAACGCACCGCCGTGCCCAGAGCGGGATTCAGCCCAACACACCGCCGTGCCCAGACCGGGATTCAGCCCAACTCACCGCTGTGCCCAGAGCCTCAGAGCGGGATTCAGCCCAACACACCACCGTGCCCAGAGCCTCAGACCGGGATTCAGCCCAACGCACCGCCGTGCCCAGAGCCTCAGACCGGGATTCAGCCCAACACACCCCCGTGCCCAGAGCCTCAGACCGGGATTCAGCCCAACGCACCGCCGTGCCCAGACCGGGATTCAGCCCAACACACCCCCGTGCCCAGAGCCTCAGAGCGGGATTCAGCCCAACGCACCGCTGTGCCCAGAGCCTCAGACCGGGATTCAGCCCAACGCACCACCGTGCCCAGACCGGGATTCAGCCCAACGCACCGCTGTGCCCAGAGCCTCAGACCGGGATTCAGCCCAACACACCGCCGTGCCCAGAGCCTCAGACCGGGATTCAGCCCAACACACCGCCGTGCCCAGAGCCTCAGACCGGGATTCAGCCCAACACACCCCCGTGCCCAGAGCCTCAGACCGGGATTCAGCCCAACACACCGCCGTGCCCAGAGCGGGATTCAGCCCAACGCACCACCGTGCCCAGAGCCTCAGACCGGGATTCAGCCCAACGCACCACCGTGCCCAGACCGGGATTCAGCCCAACGCACCGCTGTGCCCAGAGCCTCAGACCGGGATTCAGCCCAACGCACCACCGTGCCCAGAGCGGGATTCAGCCCAACACACCGCCGTGCCCAGAGCCTCAGACCGGGATTCAGCCCAACACACCGCCGTGCCCAGAGCGGGATTCAGCCCAACGCACCACCGTGCCCAGAGCCTCAGACCGGGATTCAGCCCAACGCACCCCCGTGCCCAGAGCCTCAGACCGGGATTCAGCCCAACACACCCCCGTGCCCAGAGCCTCAGACCGGGATTCAGCCCAACGCACCGCCGTGCCCAGAGCCTCAGACCGGGATTCAGCCCAACACACCACCGTGCCCAGACCGGGATTCAGCCCAACACACCCCCGTGCCCAGAGCCTCAGACCGGGATTCAGCCCAACACACCCCCGTGCCCAGAGCCTCAGACCGGGATTCAGCCCAACACACCCCCGTGCCCAGAGCCTCAGACCGGGATTCAGCCCAACACACCCCCGTGCCCAGAGCCTCAGACCGGGATTCAGCCCAACACACCCCCGTGCCCAGAGCCTCAGACCGGGATTCAGCCCAACGCACCACCGTGCCCAGAGCGGGATTCAGCCCAACGCACCACCGTGCCCAGAGCCTCAGACCGGGATTCAGCCCAACGCACCACCGTGCCCAGACCGGGATTCAGCCCAACGCACCGCTGTGCCCAGAGCCTCAGACCGGGATTCAGCCCAACACACCGCCGTGCCCAGAGCCTCAGACCGGGATTCAGCCCAACACACCGCCGTGCCCAGAGCCTCAGACCGGGATTCAGCCCAACACACCCCCGTGCCCAGAGCCTCAGACCGGGATTCAGCCCAACACACCGCCGTGCCCAGAGCGGGATTCAGCCCAACGCACCACCGTGCCCAGAGCCTCAGACCGGGATTCAGCCCAACGCACCACCGTGCCCAGACCGGGATTCAGCCCAACGCACCGCTGTGCCCAGAGCCTCAGACCGGGATTCAGCCCAACACACCGCCGTGCCCAGAGCCTCAGACCGGGATTCAGCCCAACACACCGCCGTGCCCAGAGCGGGATTCAGCCCAACGCACCACCGTGCCCAGAGCCTCAGACCGGGATTCAGCCCAACGCACCCCCGTGCCCAGAGCCTCAGACCGGGATTCAGCCCAACACACCCCCGTGCCCAGAGCCTCAGACCGGGATTCAGCCCAACGCACCGCCGTGCCCAGAGCCTCAGACCGGGATTCAGCCCAACACACCACCGTGCCCAGACCGGGATTCAGCCCAACACACCCCCGTGCCCAGAGCCTCAGACCGGGATTCAGCCCAACGCACCACCGTGCCCAGAGCCTCAGAGCGGGATTCAGCCCAACGCACCGCGCTGGGCGTGGGACCCGGGAGCCAGCCGTCGACCCGGAGCGGTCCAGACTTGCGGAGAGCGATCAGGGTGGCCTGAATACAATGCGCATTCACCCTTCGTCAAAAAAAGAGAAACAACCGATGTGGTAACCTCCGAAAAAATGGCAGAAAATAGTGATTGTGACAGGACAGGACAAGGGCTGGAGGGAAACAACAGCTCTGAAACAAAGACTCCCTGAGGCAGGACTACAATAGCACCCAGACACAAGCTGAGGCTCCACACAAAGAGAAAACTGAACATTGTTCCAGCACAAGCAGAATATTATCTGAGGTTCTCTGCATTAGTGGAGGCCTTGTTTGGGCATTGCAAAATTTAGTTCATAATGTGAAAGCACCGCAGTAAATAGTCTTTGATATGCTCTCCTGTGGGACAGCCTCCAGGTTTAAATCTCATTCCCCCAGACCCCATACCCCGAACACGAATCACCGAGGAGCTGACGGTGCCCTTAAACCACAGTAGGCCGTGTCAGATCCATGTTTTACTCATTTAGTTCCTGACTTGAGGAATGCTGGGAGTTTATTATTTGGGCCCCCCTCCACAGAACTAAAAGTTCATTTCACTGTGCAAGTCAAAGAAAAAACATCCCTTGTAGCCTTTTCATGAATAAGCTATATAATGCCATTTCATTCATTCATCCTCCCTCAGATGCTGACACAATTCCTCTCGTATACATTTGTAATCCAGAATGTCGTTAAATTTCTTTGCTCCACATTTTTATCTCCTGTATTCCTGACTACAAAGGGAAAGATTAAAGCACGCTTTTTTTTGATCACCAGTATTGCACATTTGTGTGTAATGCAACAGCAATTGGCAACTTTTATCAAGCGCTCTAGACCAATAAATGTAACTCAATCATTCAGTTAATGTACAAGGAAAGTAGGATATTGTTTCAGGACTCATTTGACAACCGAAGACTGAAGATGCCCTTTCTCACAAGCAGGATGACATTTTATAATACTGCACTTTTTCATTTTGTATTCATTACAATGAATAATAAGGTAAATATTAATTGAGCATAATAGCCTGCCCCCCTGCAGGTCATTATTCTATCTATTTCTTAATTTGTGATATAATTTTTTCATTCTTAATGTCCTTCTGGGGAATGTGGTTGCCAGTATGGAGATTTGTATTTCGCACAGTATGCAGCAGTGGTGATTAACACATTTTGAATCACTTCACAGTGACTACATTCTGTGAACGAGACTCCTCTTCGTTCCTTTTCTGTGGAAAGGATGATTAATAAAGTCCATGTATTCTCATATGTGAAATGTTATTGATAGCAATCAAAATTCATTGCGAGCACGCCAATTACCCATAGGCAATTAATGTGGTTTCAAGTATTGCACTGAACTGAACTGCGCTTTGAATTTTGTTGAGCAGAAATGATCTGTGGGAGAAGTGGTGATATGCACGCTTCCAGCGCCTGGCGTTTTTCTGAGAAGCAGAGCGTCTTCTGGATATTGATCTGTCCCGTAATTGTGAAACTCGCTAAAGGGCTCTAATGTTTGATGAACGTCTCCTGCGCTCCAAGACCAATTACGTCTAATTAAGTCGTAAAATCAATCAGTTGACTTTTCTTTAATATGTTTTCCGCCCTCCCCTCGGTGTGAGCAGGCGCTCGTGCTAACGAGGCCCTGGCGTCCGCGGGCCTTGGGCCCTTCGTGGACAGCGGTGACTCTTGTGTCGGGGGACAATATCGCCGTCTGTGACGGAAGGGTGATGTAATGGCGGAGGAGCGCGCGGCCGTCGCCGCCGGCAACAGCGGCCTCGGCGACCCCCCCCCCCCCGAGGTACGAGCGCGGGACCTTTAAAGGAAGCGCTCCGCCGCAGTGACGGAGCGTCCCCTGTCCGACGCGTGGCCCGCGTCTCGGAGACGGCTGGAATGCCGTCGGGCGGCCCTGAGTGTCTGATCCTGACGGCCATTGTTTCCACTGCCGGCTTCACGAAGGAGCGCTCCGAGCCCCGTCCCAGGCCAGAGCAACCACCGCTGTGAACCACGTCCCAGGCCAGAGCAACAACCGCTCTGAACCGCATCCCAGGCCAGAGCAACAACCGCTCTGAACCACGTCCCAGGCCAGAGCAACAACCGCTGTGAACCACGTCCCAGGCCAGAGCAACAACCGCTCTGAACCGCGTCCCAGGCCAGAGCAACAACCGCTCTGAACCGCATCCCAGGCCGGAGCGACAACCGCTCTGAACCGCGTCCCAGGCCAGAGCGACCACCGCTCTGAACCACGTCCCAGGCCAGAGCGACAACCGCTCTGAACCGCGTCCCAGGCCAGAGCGACAACCGCTCTGAACCGCGTCCCAGGCCAGAGCAACAACCGCTCTGAACCGCATCCCAGGCCAGAGCAACAACGCTGCCGCCTGTTCGTGGCCCTTCCCTACGTTCCTCTGCATGTCTGCTGACAGCTTCGGCAAAAGGTTTTGCTGTTGACGTGTTTCTTTGACGTACACTTGTCAACATGGATAGCGGTGCATTCAGCATGTCGGACCGGAGTTAGTTCAGAGGCTAATTTTCATGTTTTACCCTTGAGCAGTCATCCTATATACAAACAGTAAAAACGACATACAGTAATGCTGTATCTATAGCACTGCCGTGCCTTAATGGAGAGGTTCCCAAACTTCTCCTCAGGTCCCCCCGGCTGGTTTAGGTAGAAATATTTCATGTGTACCGCCTCAAGCACTCCTGATACAACTAAACACCTTGATTTGTTGTATCAGGTGTGCTTGAGATGGAACATATCAAACACCTGGACCAGCTGGCAGTTCCCCTAGGGTAGGTTTGGGTACCACTGCCTTAATGATTAATGATTAACGGCACATATTTATTATATATAAAAATGTAAAACCGAAATAATCATGACAACTGCTTTATTGCTATTGCACTATCCGTGTCATCACAACCATTACGTTCTGATTTGTCTGATTTAATGTTATAGAAAGTTCACTTTCTATGATGGTGACATTGAAGACTGAAGGTACTGTACTTACTGTAAGAACTTATGTACTTCTGCATGTAGAGTGCCCTCCATAATGTTTGGGACAAAGACCCATTATGTCTTGATTTGCATCTGATTTGCCACAATTTTATATTTGGAATCAACATGTGGTTAAAGTGCACATTCTCAGATTTTATTAAAGGGTATTTTTATACATTTTGGTTTCACCATGTAGAAATTTCAGCAGTGTTTGTACATAGTCCACCCCATTTCAGGGCACCATAATGTTTGGGACACATGGCTTTGCAGGTGTTTTCAATTGCTCAGGTGTGTTTAATTGCCTCCTTAATGCAGGTATAAAAGAGCTCTCAACACCTAGTCTTTCCTCTTGTCTTATAATCACCTTTGGGAACTATTATTGCTGTTCATCAACATGAGGACCAAAGATGTGCCAATGGAACTCAAGGAAGCCATTATGAGACTGAGAAACAAAAATTAAACAGAGACATCGGCCAAATGTTAGGCTTACCACAAGCAACTGTTTGGAACATAATTAAGGAGAAAGAGCACGGGTGAGCTTACTAATCGCAAAGGGACTAGCAGGCTAAGGAAGACCTCCACAGCTGATGACCGAAGAAATCTATCCATAAGAAACACCTGTCCGACAGATCAGAATCGGGTGCATATTTTTCAATGAACACTTCGCAGAAGTCTTCATAAACATAAATACAGAGGCTACACTGCAAGATGTACAAGATGTACAGGGCCAGGTTATAGTGCCAAGAAGTACTTAAAAGAGCAAATGCAGTTCTGGAAAAATGTCTTGGGGACAGATGATACGAAGTCAGAGTGATGGCAAGAGCAAAGTATGAAGGAGAGAAGGAACTGCCCAAGATCCAAAACATACCACCTTATCTGTGAAACACCATGACCTGGCCAGGGCATGCATGGCTGCCGAAGGTACTGACTCACTTTTCTTCATTGATGATATCACCTCTGATGGTAGTAGCAGAATTAAGTGTATAGACACAGCTTATTTGCTTAAGGTCCAGCGAATGCCTCAAATCTCATTGGCCGGCGGTTCATTCTACAGCAAGACAATGATCCCAAACATACCGCTAAATCAACAATGGAGTTTTCTTGAGTGGCCAAATCAATCACCCGAGCTGGACCCAATTGAGCATGCCTTTCATATGCTGAAGAGAAAACTTAAGGAGACTAATGCCCGAAACAAGCATGAGCTGAAGATGGCTGCAATACAGGCCTGGCAGAGCATCACCAGAGAAGACACCCAGCAACTGGTGGTGTCCTTGAATCACAGACTTTGCATGCAAATGATATGCAACAAAATACTAAACATGACTACTTTCATTTACATTGCTGTGTCCCAAACATTATGCTGCCCTGAATTGGGGGGGGGGGGAGAAAGTGTGCACAATGCAGTGCTCTATTAGACACTCATTCTGGAAGGCCTCATGTGCAGATGTGATTAAAGCAACACTATGAAAACACAATCAAGCAGTAAGATCTGTTCACCCCTGAAGGGCATTTTCATAGCAGTTGTGCTTTTAGTTCAAAGCTGAAGATTAAAAAGATTTGAGAAGATTTCGACTCAATCCTGTAATGAGTTTTATGTAGAGTAGTTTTAGCTCCATCTTTGAAAGAAAGCCATTTTTGCTGATTTCAGTGATTAGTTCTTTAAGACAAAAACTACTGTAGGTATTTTAGACTTAAAAAAACATAAAATGCCTAAAAGTAATTAAAAAAGAGGTAACTTTTGGCAGCGATTTATAACTGTGCTCAGCATGAAATTGAGGGTTTTAGCAACTTGGACAAGTGAGATAGAAATATGATAAATGATGAGTTGTGTTATGTACTGTTATCCACTGTTACCTGCTGTAGCCTTTGAGTGAGTATAGTGAGATATCCCAGAAATCCTTGTTTGTGTTAATGAAGAAAAATTGACCTTGTTCCACTGGTTCTGTTAATTGAAATTGTCCCCATACAAACGAGTTTAGGTCTAATTAACATCCTTTAATAATTTCAACATTATTAAAGTTCATACTGGCATCATTCTATGAAAAGGGTACATTTTTACTTTTGAAAAAATTGTTAAGACAGCTTGAAATGTTAGGAAATTGTAGCATGCTGTCTCAGGCTGTATAAATATTCTCTTTTATAAGTCATTTTCTTCTACATGATTAGGATATTGTGTCAACCCTGCTACAGATGCATTAGTTGAATGATTTGTGAATAAAAAATGTCCGGTAAATGGTACTTATGTTAAAAGCATTTTGGTCCCTCTCCATGCTGAATTCATTTTCAGATAATTAGTGTTTTTCTTTTTTGATATCTTTATTTGTAACATTTATGCCAGGGTAAGTGATTTTGAAGTGACATGTATTTATAGGAAAAGCTAACTTTTGAAAGAGAAAGCTTTCCAGCATGTCCAAGTCCTTAACCCCTTAATTCACATTAAAGCCCTAGTGGGTTTATTCATTCTTTTTTCCACGGTGACATTTTCAATCAATATGGTCACAGTATAAACTGTTTGGAAGCGTTGAAACTCACAATTCTATCTGTATAAACTGTTTTAGCCTGCCTTTGCTTTAACAACAACTGCTCCTTATTTTGTGACACATGAGCCTGTGGGGACCTTTTTTTGGAATCCACAGATGAAACGAATAGGTCAGTAAATTCAATATTGTTTTCAGAGCAAGGTTCCAGCAAACCAAATCCATAATAGTTTCTAATTCTAAAAATGTGCTAGCTATGAGAAACATGTAACATGTAATTGCAATCATGTCCATTGTTTACTTACAATTTCTCTGGGGGAATTATCATTTTTGTCAGCTTCACCATTGCATACTTGTACAAAGGTACTTGTACATAAGAATGCTATTATCTACATTTTGCACATAGGAATGCTATTGTCAGCTCAGCTATGAAGCTGTACAAGCAAGGTTTGTGATGAGTTGAAGTATGTATTTGGGTTCCCGGCCTCGTGAATGAGGTTAGTGCAGCAGTGGGTAGACTTTGAGGAGTAGGTGGCACGAGTGGAGGAGTTGCGTATACTAGCCACCTTCCCTCCAAAGTGGGCCAGAAGCTCTTCTGCAGAGAGGGGGAAATGAGGAGAGCAGTGACAGAGGTGAAGACCCATCAGTTACGTGGGTTAGACACATACGCACTGAACATTTTTTTGCTAATGTGGTAGCAGAGGGGAAGGCTGCCAGCAAGGTGCGATATGAGTCCAGGTCCTCAACTTTCTCTCAGCTGCCCACAGCGAGGTTCTGCTCAATTGGAGAGATTCTGTCAATCCAGTTCTTCCGATGGCCTGAACTCATATCACACCTTGCTGGAAGCCTTTACACCATTCTTGATCTCCTTTGACACAGACATAATCCTGGTGTCTTCTGAAAGGTTACCCTTTGGGGTTTGTTTTCCAAGAGTCTACTAGATCAAGTATTACTGAATCAAAGTTACAGAAGAGTGGACATTCCAACCATACAGGCTGTCCAAAAGTGTGCAAATAGTACTTTGGGGGACTCACAGATAAACAGCTCTTTCTGTAGAATGGCATAGAAACATATACACATGTAAATACCATGAAATAAAAGCTGATTGTACATTTATGTCATATTCACCTTTTGATCTTGAATCCAAATGCCTTAAGTATATAGTAAAAAGAATACATTTCACTGTACTGTTTCCATACTTTTGGCGAGTAGTGCGTGTCTTGTTGGAATTCCATGTGGTGGGCAGAGACTGGCAAGGGGGGACGGGGGGGCAAGGATGACGCAAATTACATTGTCAAAGATATACCAAAGCTTGTCCTCTCAAACTACAATTAATAAAAATGTATTCATAGATGTTTAGTTGTATTAATTCAGATAACCATTCAAGTTTGCATGTCAACCCTGTTATGCCGGATGTATACTACATTCAAACTCAGCCGAAATGGAACTGCAGCTGAAAACGGCACCACATGCAAACAGATATACTTATGAGTGTATGCTCATTGTGGCAACGAACTGCTGATTTAGTGACATTCACACAAGTGGGGAGTGCAGATGTGATAACCACAGGAAACACAGATGCGACAACGTTTCCCTGCAATATTGTATTTCTCATTTTTCAGTGTTTCATTTATAGCCTTTATATAGTGTGCTAGGTTTGACAACATATAAAACATTCCATTGTTTACCTCTGAGTCTGAGTGCCATTACCTCTTTGTACATTCTGTATTATGTAAAGTATCTGTATTGCATTTCAGCAAGTATCCATCCAGCTCCACAGTAACAGGGTTGACTATTACAGACTGATCCGTTCATTTATGGTTATCTGATGAAGATCGCTGGGACAAATGGTCCAGTGTGCAGCGATAAGGTGATAGTCAGTAGATATCGGTCATAATGTGAACAATTAATATATACGTTGTTATTTATGTCTTATGCATCTTCTGCTTGTCCCCCTTACTCAAACCTTATAAAATCGAAAGAGGTAAATTAGAAATGGTTACATTACTTGTCATTGAACCACTGTGAATGAAATAACTTGCAAGAATGGGTTTCTTCTGAGGGCAAAAAGGTTGACGCGGAATTAAGGTAGATGGATATTTTTTAACAATAAGAAGACACTTTAAATGTTATGCAAATGTGAAATTAAAAAAAAGAATGTGTATTTAACAAATTTAAAGTCTGATTTAAATAAAAAGATGATGGCAAGGAATAGGCCCATTCCTTACCCTTTTATGCATGAAAGTACTTTTAATTCTCAAATATTATTATTGAGGACAATAGATACAGTCATAACAGATTCAAAAGTGGAGAGTTAATCTTTTGTTATTGCATTTTATTGCTGATTGCTTCTTGGGGACGTGAAATGAACTCTTCATGGAATGACCCAGTGCTTTACCGAACACAAAATAGTTTGATTCCTGTGAAAATGGTTTCAGAATTTTAACATGAATAACTTCAGAGTTCAAAGTGGTTCACCCCACACAAAATAGTTTGATTTCCGTGAAAACTCTTTCATAATTTTCAACATGAATAACTTTCAAGTTCATACTGGTTCACCCCACACAAAATAGTTTGATTTCCATTGCAGTTCTTGAATAATTCCAGCATGAATGACTTTGGAGCTTACAATGGATGCATTAGTTGGGTCCACAAAGTTCGATTAGCTCTGCTTTGAGAGCGTAATCTTTCCCACAGAGCTCTGTCCTGGAGTGAGAGTCGGTTGTGCTGTCCTACCTGTGGTGTAAGTGTCAGTGTCTGAGACGAGGTGACCTTGCTTGGACGACCATATTGTTACTCGCTCAGCACGCAAACGGACAAGGTGCAAATGCTAAACTGTGAAAATTTGCCCCGTTAAAGTGAGAGGAAGTCATTCCTTGACAGAGTGGCGGCTGGCTGCCATCGTATCCTGTTTTGACCCAAAAGATATTTACTGTCTAATGTATGCATTTCCCTGTGACTGCTCTGCTATTACTTTGTAAATGGCATATTCAAATTTGACCATATACAGCATTGAGTTAGACTGACACGGAGTAATGTGAAAGCTCCACTTTCACCCTCCTGTGCTCAGAATAAAAATAAAAACAGGCTTGGGGGGGGGGGTGAATAATCTTTCAAACAAGACATCTTTGTTACATTACAGTTTCTGATTTGAATAGTTCTGGCAGTGCTGTACGAACATCAATTTTACATCTTCTCTATAATTAGAAGAGGAAGAATGAAATGCTGAACGATTTGTAGAAGACAGATATGCCCCACCTCCCACCCGCCTGTGTGTTGTTTTTTTAATGGTGGTCTTTGTCTTCAAATAGACGATTCTGCTTGTCAGTACCCGGAACATTTTGAGAAGCTTCTCAGAACAGAATAGGCTTCATACATATTTCACCACCCCTGAAATCTAAGGGCCTCTTGCATTCTGGATATTTCCAAATCCCCACATCCACCCGCAAGTATATTCTGACTTAATGAACCCCACAACACCCCACACAAGCAAACACACACACTCACTCACACACACACACACACACACTCACTCACACACACACACACACACACACACACACACACATACACACACACACACACACGCACACACACTCCTATAGGAAGGCCTGTCAATCCCTTCAGCACTCATATCATTACACACCAGCTAATCCCATTTCTCAAATCCAAGTACCTCCCCCAGAGAAAACCCCCATCCCCCCTGCTCATATCTCCATGTGTTTACTGTGGAAGAACCTTCAAAATACAGCTTCTCTGCCTTTCAGCAGGTCTACGACAATACTTGATTACTTCTTGTGTTGATTTATTTATCTATTTATTGTAACTGCTGAAATTAATTTACGTTAATTTTTCAAGATGTTTCTGCTGAATATTATCTTGTATACTTGAAAATGTACATTTCCTGTGTTACACTTTGTGTTATGTGTGACCACATTGTAATTCCCTACATTGTAACTCATCTCATTCCTTTAAATCAATTTGCTAGTCATTACATGGGTTGCAATTACTAAAACCCTCAAAAACACTGAGGACTGTCTATCAGCAGGGGATGGCCAAAACACTTCAGCCAATGTGTAATGTGTGCGTGTGTGTGTGTGTTTGTTGTCTGTGTGTGTGTGTGCGCGCGTGTATGTGTGTGTGTGTATCTGTGTGTGTGTCTGCGCAATGTGCGTGTGTGTGTGCGCGTGTGTGTGTAATGTGAGTGCGTGTGCGTGTTTGCGCATGTGTGTGTGTGTGTGTGTGTGTGTGTGCGTGTATGTGCGTGCATGTGTAATATGTAGTGTGTGTGAGTGTGTGTGAGTGTGTGTGTAATGTGAGTGTGTGTGTGTGTGTGTGTGTGTGTGTGTGTGTTGTAAGGGGGTTTAAAGGGATAAGGGCCAGATTAAAGAGGTGTGCTGTGGCTCCTGGGCGGGGGGGTGAGTGAGCGCATGCGCGGTGTGCTAATGAGATTGGCGGCGCTGGTTAGGAGCCGTGCTGTTAGCGAGAGAGTGCTGGTGTCAGAGGCCTCCTTTGCTGGTCCCCTCGCTTTCATCTCCACTCTCTCCTCCTCGGCCTGGGTGAAGCCCCGAGATTCAATTAGCCTGGTACCCGTCTGATAGCAGCTACAGTTATTGATTTTGTTCCCTTTTCAGGGGCCACTGCAATTTCTTTTTATCAAAGCCCTGGAAAACATGTGCATTTCAAGCAAAGTCTTAGTTCAGAAGTGGAACAGATGGTAAAACAAATGTTTATCCTTTTTTAGGCTTGATAAATTATGCTCGCATCCTGAAAGGCTGTTTGGAAGTGTTTTCGTGAAGTAAATAAACAAGGAAGAGTTTTTTTCCCATAGCTGTTAAGAGACAAAAAACATCAGATAGCATTTTTTGGTGCTTTTTTTGCATTGCTCCTTTTACTAGCGTCATTGTTGAACATTGTATTAGATCTAATAATGGTTTGATATCTACATCAGCTTTGCTCAAAGCATTGATCTTAGAGGGCCAAACTGGAGTCTCAGCAATAGTAGTAGGATATAATAATAACAGTTTCCTCTAGGGTCCTGAACGTACTTGTCCCTGGGTTTGATTTGCATCGCTCTAGTGTCTGCTAAATGCCTTTAATGTAATGTAATGTAATAATAAGAATAATAACTACAACAATAAATAACAGTAATCATAATAACAATAATAATAATAGTAATACTACTCCTACTACTACTACTACTACTACTACTACTACTACTACTACTACTACTAATAATAATAATAATAATAATAATAATTATAATCGTAATAAACCTTCCAGCAGTACAGTGAAAATGGCTTCAAAAATGCACAGAGAAGACAAGCTGAAAAAAGAAGAAAAAAATGTAATAAAAAAAGGCGATTACATATAAAAATGCACAACGGGGGTTACAGCGTAGTAAAAGCAAGTCAATAAAAGTGTGTTTTTGAAAGTCACAGGAGTAGTAGTCTTGAAGCCTGTGGGAAGGTGGCTCTGCGGTTTTGGGGCTTTGATAGAGACGGTACGCTCTCCTTCGATTTTCACCCTGGACTCCGAAACAGTCCAGACAGTCTTATCAGATGACCTGCGCGGGCGCTGAGCACGGCTGGGTGAAATAAACTCACTGATGTAGGGTAGCTTGGTGCCAACCCCTTGCCTCACTTTGTAAATAGAAAGGAGCTTACAATCAATTATGAACTGGCTACTGATGCAAAGACGGCAAACCTGGGGTGATATACTGTTCCTTATTTGTCCGTGTTGACAGTTAGCAGTGACCCATGCACCAAAATAAAATTTCCAGATAAGTTGAACATATATTTCCCCACCAGTATGGATGCATGCCTATGTTTCAATGCTTAAATCATACCATAACAGCATGACCTTCCAGGGCCAATTATGTTTATAACAACATAGCTTCATATTAATGCTTTATTATTGTTGTAATAAAATGGGTTTTTGGGAGTTGGGATTTTGACTTTATTTATGTACTATATCACCATATCACAAAAATGTAACTGTAAATCATGATTTGACTCAGCCCAATACAGCTTTATACTACAGTATTGGTATTTGTATTAGTGATCTTTTTTCCCAATCATATATTTTTTTATGGCGATAAACCATGTTCAACCAAAGACAAACACACACACACACACACACACACACACACAAGAAACAAACACACACACAGACAGACACACACACACACAGTATATTAGTTTCGAGGGCCCAATCCATCACTCTCATGCAAGGAGTCAGACAAGAGTCATGTGTTTATGTTTTATTAATGCCTTTATTGAAGTTGTTTTCATTTATTTATCTGGGTTTGGGGGCATCTCCAGCTCTGCCATCTGCAGAAGATATTCTCCAGGGAACCCTGGCCTAGTGTGGGCCAGCGTGCTTCCTCATGAGTCCCATGTTGAACCTTGGAGCCAGTGACCTAGTCTGGATGCTGGGTAAACATATATCCAAAGTAACCCACATATTTACACTATCAGTTCTTACAGTAGGATACTCAAGCAACTCAGGCTTGGCACCTTCCACAGTTCTCTATATAATATTACACTACACTGCATTATTTACCCATATACTCCTGTCACTGTCTAAGAAAGAGGCACTATCACCACAGTAGGAACATTGCTGTGCTTGTTGGGTTAGGTTTAAGCTTCTTTGTTCTCCATGCTACTGCTGAATCCAGCTTTTTTTGGAGGTATTTTTTTTGGAGGTATCTCTCCAGAGATATCAGGAACGACCGGTTTGAGTTTACCTACGGGGACAAACTGCAATCCACACCCTGTCCCCAAGATACAAATCCGAGCAGAATCCGCGTAGAGGAAGGGCCTCTCCTTCGCCGTTAGCCGAGCGCGACGGTGAAGTGAAATGTTGCCGTTTTTCGGCACGGTGAGAGCGGCCAGTCACCGCGCCTCGTGCCCGTCGGGGGGACGGGGCGCTGGAAGATCTGGAGCATTGTCAGCATAATGAATGGAAACGGGGAGCCGGCATGCAAATGGAGTCTCGCCTGAGAACAGCTGGGAGAAGGGGGGGGGGGCCCTCGGGAGCCCTGGGCTCCTTCATCTATAATGGATGAAGGACCGGGGACTGAGAGACCCGCTGCACGAGCGCCGGCCTGCGTCAGCCAAACCGCCAGACCGGCGTACGGCCCGGCGTCACGAACAGGACGGGGCTTGTGCGGCGGGCGATTGCGTGTCGTAACGGGCGTCCCGCTGCGTTTGGGCTCTGTCACGCTGACGGGCGTCCCGCTGCGTTTGGGCTCTGTCACGCTGACGGGCGTCCCGCTGCGTTTGGGCTCTGTCACGGTGACACGTGTTCCGCTGCGTTTGGGCTCTGTCACGCTGACGCGTGTTGCTACACTCGACATTCTCCCTGCTAATTTCAACACCAGCGCCGGTTTAGGGATATTGGAGCCCTGCTGTAAAATCCAGCTATGCCGGCTTTGAAAATTGAGCTTGTCAAGCTGATCATCAGCTAGTCTAGCTGGGTATGAGCTGACCGACCAGCATGGCCAAGGTCATAAAGTTGTCTAGTGCTGGTAGCTTGGCTGAGCTGGTCAACCAGGTACCAGCTGTTTCAAAACCTGGCTTGAGCTGTTTTTTGTCAGCAGGGAGTCCACATCACATTGGCTTGGATACGATATCAATCACGGGAGAAGCGGGCCGTGTCGGGAACGACCCGCTTTAGCGGTGTAAGAGATGTAAATATGGAATAAGCAGTCGGCTGGGGGTTTGCGATATGCAAGCGTAACCATAAGCGACAGCCCAATTATAGCCAGACCTGAGATCACATGACCAAGATGGTTTGAGCCAGAAACAAATTAAAAAGGCTAAAAACTCCCAAGAGCCTGAGTGAAGATTGCATCATTCAGTCCCAGCGGGCATCCGTCTGCACATGAATTATGCTTTTCTGGGACCTTCTGATGGCCTACATCGCTTTAGTCTGTCAACACTGTCTAAAAGGGCTGTTATCAAGGCAAGTAATGTTTGGGTCTGACAACACAAAATGAACCCCGTTAATGAACGCACCATTTTTTTTTTTTCAATTTATTGTGCAAATTAACTGTCTAATGAGCCCATTTGTAGATCCCGAATGTCTCCGCTCAGTGGGGGTCCCGGGGAAATTGCACCCCGGGCGGGTCAATATCGGCTGAGGTGTGACTGATGCCTGGCCCAATGATATGCGCCGACCTTTGACCCAGTGCCAAACGGGATATAAAAATACATTTGTCACCGGCGTCACGTGAGGCCCTGCTGAGTGACAGCTGGGAGCGCTGTCGCGGGTTCAGCGCCTGAAACGCTGGTCCGGTGATCGCTAAAGAGTCCGCCCCCAATCACGTGCCCCTGGAAACCATTTAAAATGCGATGCAGGAAGCCAGTAGCCATGGGAGTTATGTCCCTGGCCTATGAATAAAGAAACAGCGGAGTGCAATGTTTCACATCAATTGGTTGAGATCAGTCCAGAAGATTATGTGTATTTGGAAATGTAATTTTTGAACGGTGATCAGTCAGGTGACCATTCAGCCTGAAACATAAGAGAGAGAGGGAGGGAGATGGAGGGAGAGAGAGGGAGAGGGGGAGAGGGAGAGAGAGACAAAGAGCATCTGTAATTATTATGAAGGAGCTGTAATTTCATACTGATATGGTGTGACCATGGGCGGGAAGGGTATGAAAAAAGAAACGGTATCTTTCATTCTAGTTTCCCGATGCTTGAAGCGTCCGTGTTTTTTTGTCTCTGCGTTTCACAAAACGCAGCTCAGAATCTAATTCCGAGGCAGATATTCATTCAGCTCTTGCTTGAAGAATGGCCTAGTTTCTCCAGCATGTGAGCAATTAAAATGCTCCTGCATTATCTCTATGTGTGGTTTGCTTTTTCTCACAATTGCTAAATATATCTTTGAGTTCCATTGCTTGTGATTCAATTTAAATTCAATTTCAGTCTTTTTCAGGGAAACGCGCTTACACACTGCGTTCATATGCGCGTCTCGTTAAAATGAATTGTTTGATGTTAGTCTTGCTTAAAGGAACGGAGCCCAGATTAACGTTTTATTCCTTTCAGCAATAACCCACTTCCCATCCATCTCGGTTCCCGCTTTCCGCATTATTCATGGACATTATATTTAGTCATATCATTCTGTAGCATAATTATCGCACTGATGTGTAACCTTGTAACAGGTAACTTAGAAATCATTCATCAGTTCAGTAAAAATCATTTGATCTCTTCTATTAATTTTCGGCTCCGGTGACAGAAAATCAATCTAACGGCTCTCAGCCCGGCCACCTCTGCTATATAATCATGGCGCTGGGATGGTGCGGGTGACCTTCAGTAACGCGGGGAATTGTCATTTTCCAGAAGGGAGGCCTCTCGCCTCCGACGAGCAGGGCTGCAGCTGGAGCCTCTTCGTTGGGGGAGAGGACGTGAGCGAGGGGGAGGGGATGGGGGGTAGAAATCGCAGCCCTGACCATGTCCGGATCGGGGGACCGCTCTGGCTGAGGAGAGGCCCTGTCAAAGATCATTTAAACAGCACCTCCGCTGTGTCTGGAGGCAACCCGGCGGTGCGGAGACCAGATGGCTTGGCTTGGTTCGTCCAATTAGTGCGTGTCACATAGTGTACGATTGCCGGGGAGAAACGGAGTAAAGGCAGACTGACTGTAAGTGATGTACCTGGACAGGCATGTGAAAGGGAGGGTAGAAGATGTCTTCCCTATCTGGACGTGGTGGAGGTCGGGCTTTGCCTTAGCTTCGGCCTCTGGACTGAAGCCCCCGATTTATTTCCCGCGATTGTCCCTGTGAATCGGCTTCAACTTGCAGCTGAAATTCTGTGCACGCCCGCTGCAATCGCCCTGGCTCAACCTCAGAGCCTTGAGGTTGCTGCTAAGGCAGTATTTGCAAAACCTGTGAAAAGATGGGCTATATAATCACAGTAAAGAAAAGCTATTAGGGAACAGGCTTAAGGAAAACTGCAATAAGAATGCAAGGCACCGAGGTATACAGCAACGTATACGGACGTGAGTCTCTTAGGCAAAGCAGAGAATCCTGTGTGCGGATCTAAAACGTGAGGGAAGCCGTATCGGAATCAGACCGGGTGCCAGTCTGTGGTCGTGAGGAAGTCGGGAGGAGTGAATTCAAATCTAATGTAATGTGCCATGACCGCAGGGGCAGGATGGGAGCAGGAACGCGGTCTGCTGAGCTGACTGTACAAATCCCAACCTCGCGAGCGTGAGGCGATGAGACATGACCTCGGATGCCGTCGTCGAGTCTCTGGACGCAGCTGGGCTTAGGCTGATACTCCGCCCGCAGGCAGCGGAGCGGGGCGGGGGGAAGCCACCGGGGGGGGGGCACCGGTGCGCTCCCTTCACCGAAAACGTGTCAGGGGCGGGGGGCGGGAGGGATACGCGGGGGCGACGTGTCATGGCCTAATGCCTGTCAGGAGCGAAACCAGTCCCAGCAGAGTGGAGCCTGGCCTGGGTGAGCCCCTGCAGACAAGGGTCCGGTTCAGAAGCTACATCCAGAAAATTGGACCTTGTGCCTCTTTTTTAAAAATCTATTGTTTTCCCCTTTCATCTCCAAAAAAGGATTAATAAATCATTACGTGGTTTTATATGCTACTGATATGTTTTGCTGTCAGAAAAACGTTGTTGAAGGATTCTTTGTCAGCCGAAATGGTGCTTTGTCTGGGAGCTTTCATACTTCACACCTATGAGAGCGATAGGTGATTGAATTGAATTGACTTTACTTACATTACATTACATTATTGGCATTTGGCAGACGCTCTTATCCAGAGCGAGGTACAGTTGATTAGACTAAGCAGGAGACAATCCTCCCCTGGAGCAATGCAGGGTTAAGGGCCTTGCTCAAGGGCCCAATGGCTGTGTGGATCTTATTATGGCTACAATGGGATTCGAACCACCGACCTTGTGTGTCCCAGTCATTTACCCTGACCACTACGCTACAGGCCGCCGCACATTTTTCTTGCAGTGTAATGACCTCTTCCCCCAGTGCAAGAAACCTTGGAGTGGTGATGGTCAACCGGCTGTCCTTCTCCGAGAACATCGCAGCGGTGATCTGGGCGTGCAGGTTCTTCCTGTACAACATCAGGAGAATCCGACCCTTCCTCACCACCTACTCCACTCAGCTCCTCGCTCAAGCAATGGTCCTGTGCCACCTGGACTACTGCAATTCTCTGCTGGCTGGCCTTCCAGCATCCACCATCAGTACCCAGACATTCACACATCACCCCCCTGCTCAGTGACCTCCACTGGCTGCCTATTATGGCTCGCATAAAATTGAAATCTTTGGTGCTCGCATACCAGGCTGTTAAGGGATCAGCCCCTATATATATTCAATCACTTATAAAGATGTATACACCAGCCAGACCCCTCCCTTCTACTACTTTGGGATGCCTGGCACCTCCCCCTCACCACTCCTGCACTTCTCAGTCATGACTGCTGTTTGTTCTGGCCCCACGGTGGTGGAATGACCATCCTGTGGATGGCTTTGACCACTTTCAAGCGCAGACTGAAGACTCATCTCTTCAGGCTGCACCTTTCCCTCCCTACCTCACTACCATGATTAGCCTTGGGCATGCCATAGATTATAATGGCACTTATATCTAGATACATATATAGATATTGTTGTATTGTATTAGATATTGTATTGTTGTACTCAGGGTATTCTAGCTGCCAACCGTGGTATGCTAGTTCCTAAGATGATGTATTCTTGAAGGGTCCTCTTCACACCTTGTCCCTGTGTTCAATCTGCACTTCGTTGTACATCGCTCTGGATAAGAGCATCTACTAAATATCTTGTAATGTCATGTAATGTAATGCAATCATTCCAGTCGCCCCTGCACCATTGGCAATGTTCAACATCTGAGCCACATCCTCACTGCCTGAAAATGATAAAATTAAAAAACTGCATTTAATATTTGTGAAATATTTCAGAACGTTGTTATCAATTTGATCTCCTTTGGTCTGTGGGATTATACACAAGCACCTTTCTCCTTACCATGTGATCATATCGCTTGACCCTTACAGCCCTGCCATCACTGACAACCTTTAACATCCTAACACCTGGAAGGAAATGTTGAGTGAAATGCCTCAATAGTAATGTATTTTATTCAGACTAAAAATAACATAGCGTTCTCATCACCTTGGTCCTGTTGGATTATGCACCTTCACCATTGCCATGTAATTATGCGTCCACCACTGTTCCACCGCCTGCCACATCGTTAGCCCAGAAGACAAAACTGAGACAAATGCCTAATTTGCAAATTTAAATTATTTCAGAAATTTGTTGGAAAGCCAGGCGCTTCGGCTCCGTTGGATTAAATGCGAGCACCTTGGTCATTATCATGCAATTATTCCAGTCCACCTGCACCACTGTTGGCTTTGAAAATCCCAGACGCTCCATCGCAGACCAGAAGGCTAATTTAAGATAAAGGCCTTATTTGTGAATTGTGATATGCACAGAGAGACTGGGCCATTGTTCTCCATTGTATTTGGAAAAACCGGCAAAACCCCTGAACTAATAAAAAAAAACAAGGAAAACAGTGACAGTGCCCTTTTACAGATGCGAGTAAAAACAAGTTGGCATTCTCAGTACAATGCCGCTATTCAAAAAATCCGCTCGCATTTTAAGGTTATTTCATGTCTCTGTTTCACCTTTTGTGTATATCCGCGTGTCAATCACCGTCGCAGGATTAGATGAGAACGCTCCCCTGTGTCTCTATTGCTTTTTAAGAGCCTGAGGCTCCCTTTGGATTTTCGAGTGGCTGTGGGGGGAGTCTCTCATGGCAACCCTGAGTGAGGGTTGCCATGAGGGGAATTGGTGCGGAAGAGGCTCTCGGTGTAGTTGGGTCGACGGGTCCATAAGCGATGGCTGTAGTCGAGGGGAGGGGGCCCTTCTTAAGCCTCCTCTCTCTCTCCTTACACATCCCGAGGGCCCCCTTTCATCCCTCCCCTGCTCCTTCCTGCTCTTAATCCCCACGCTGTCAAGGTCAGCCCACAATCACCTCAATTCCGCGGGGAGTCTGTGACGCTGCCTGTGGAATCTGCCATTTCACACTGCCACTCACACGCAGCCCATTCTCTGTAGCTTTGTAGATAGGCAACGTCCTGGCCACGGTTGTTTTTGCGAAGGCCCCGAGAGCTTGCTCTTGGGTCGGCTCTCCGCCGCTCGTTCTCTTCATTTTCTCCGCCTGGGAATGGCGGCCGTGCGACAGAAGAGGCGGCTCGTGACGTCGGTTAAGCGGCCCTGATGTAAATTGGTGGGAGGAGTCCACCAACCCGAGGGCCTAAGTAAATGAGATCGAATTATATCTGTGTGAGTAAAGTGTACAATACACATAGAGCTAATCTGAGCCAATGCATATTGTATGAGGGACATACATGAATACTTCATCTATTTAAATATTTAAATGCGCAGAGTCGAACCTCCACTGTGGAAGGACTCGGCAGAGCTGCACTTGAGCGATGAGCTTCCGCCCGGTAAGCCTCACTCTTGGGCTGCAGGAATGTCATGACCTCCTTCCAGCGCTGGGGTCTGGCGGTAGATAGACACGAGGAAGGGGAACGTGTCCATGGCAACCGGCCGCCTCGGCACCGGTAAATCTGAACCAGACCGAACTGCGACTCAAGGTTAGCGGTTCACTCGCGCGGACGTAGCCTTGAGTCCCCGGGTGCGTACGCCAGCCGAAAGTCGTAACGGCGAACTCGTTTTCCCCCGACGGGGCGCGGGCAGGGGAGCGACAGGAGGAAACGGGGTCGGGTTTCCTGAAATCCCATAATTCAGTGTGATAAATCGCTCTCAGCGGTGTCTGGCGGGACTCGTCCGGTGTGGCGTGACCCACAGACCAAGGAGAACCGAGCTAGACCCTCTCCCCGAAACAGGGAGCAGGTGGGACTGAAGACCATTTAAACCAACCCAGGGTTCTGCCACTTCTGTCACTGTGAATGGCCATACCGAATATAAAATGTCTTATCCCAGGAAGCTGTGTGTTAAAGCAGAGGGAAAATCTTACTGGCATTACAGCAAGAACTATAATTAAAGCTGGGTATTTAAGTACAGTATATTTTATTTACTGGGAATAGTGAAGGCAACATATTATATATTATGATATTTTAATCTTCTTAATATAAATGTGGATAATCACAGAACATTTGACTTGTTGCAGTAAATCTTTTTGCTGGTCTCATGTGAATTAGTGCATATTCATACTCCCAAGATGCATCTGTGTAATGTGTCATACGGTAGCTCATCCTTGCATATCTTAATTAGATCTTAATCTCGGCACTTCAAATGGATTGCCCCAAATATTACTGCACATGTAGCTTCCTTCAGATGTCGAGTGCTTGTGCAGTCATTGAACTTCCACACAATGGACTAGGGATAGTAGTTGCACTTGCATATTGTCAGGTAGCACATATACCAGCAAATATACCAGCAGTTCA
Organism: Conger conger; assembly: GCF_963514075.1. Lineage (NCBI taxonomy): Eukaryota > Metazoa > Chordata > Actinopteri > Anguilliformes > Congridae > Conger > Conger conger. The sequence continues at coordinate 8,074,161 of NC_083770.1, forward strand.
TCATTGGCAACTGGATGTTTCATGTCTAGATCGTGCACATTCTGCTGTGCCAATGTCCAGAATGGCTTCAGCTGGAGAAGAAGTGACTTCAATGATTATAATTAAGATTGTTAGTCATAAAGTACATCTAAAATATTCATATTCAGGAATATTAATAAAATGTTTCATTTCAAGTTTATATATATATATATAATATATATTTATATTATTATCATAAAAATGTTTTATGAGAAACACACAGAGCTGCAGAGTATTGTTAGCAAACAAATTAGTATATGACTTATGTAATATATTTCAGTGCATGGTTCCCTCCACAGGGAATAGAAACATATTAAACTGATGCTTCAAGTTATTACCTCCACTCTAAATCAAAGTAAAGAATTTGCATAATTTAACTGGTAAGGATCATTTTCATATCGTCTACATTCATGAGAGAACATACTTATAATGTGCAATTCATAAAAATCTATTTAAATTGGTAATTGGGGGGGAAATGCTATATTTGCATGGGCCATGGTTTTGTTTTTAAAAATCCATCGCCTCCCTATCTGCATTTATTCATAAAAGCCAACCGTACAACCACAAAATCTGGGGCTCGCTCAATCTCTGAAATGGAATAGGCACTGTGAATTCACATGAAGGTTCTCATAGAACCACAACCTATGATTCAGATTAGTAGAAGTTAAACATGTCAGAAAATACTCTTGATCTCTTCATACGGCTCTGGAGTTAGAGGCCAAATATGTATGTACCGGCGCATGCGTGTCTGGGGGCAGAAAATGATTGAACTAATGGAATGATGAAAGCGCTGCCTGAATACACGCTGTTGGCAGCGCTTTACTGTATGTTGCAGTCTTTACAGCACATTATCATTTTGATATATTCCCCCCGCCCTCTCCTCCCCCCGCAGGGAGATGAGAATCAATGTATTCGGTTTTGCCCAAGTTTAATATCCTGCCTGTAGTAGCGAATGCAGGAGATGATTCGCTTGTGCCCAGAGCCGGTGTCCGGCTTGCAGCGGGAGCATTAATATACCGGGCGAATCAATCAGACTGACAATCCAAAGGTCACAGCCCAATGAGCACTGCAAACCCCATAGCAGCATATGTAGATGAAATTCGCCAATTTTATTTTATTCATTATTTTTTTTGCCGCTTGGAATGTGTAGAGATTGGGACGGGGGGGGAGTCACACTGTGTCAGAGGATGTGAGTCATTTTAAGATATCAGCAGTCAGAATGCATTACTGTGTGAAGAGCCAAGTATTAATTGACCAGACTGACTGTGGCCAGAGATTTTGGCAGATTTCAGACGAGCGGTAGAGGCTTGCCAAGCGAGGTCAAAGACTTTTCATGCGAGATACGATCGCGGGCAGAGAACGGTGGCAATGATGTCATGCAACCTACTGACACGGCTTCTGCGCGGGGTTGTTTTTGGCTGGAATGGAGGTTGTTTTTTTCCCCCATGTTTTGAAGGGAAAGCATGAAATCTATGCTTACAGGTGGCAGTGTGATAACTGGCTTGCCTCATTTCGACATGAATAATGAGAAAACATTTTTTACGTCGTCTTTCGTGGCAGAGCTAAATCGTCTGGATGGAGAACTGCAGGCTTTTCGCCGGCTGTAGCCGCGGTGAAAACTACAGCACCGGAGAGAATACACAAACGCAAACTCCATTCAAAGCAGCTGCTGATTTAGTGCCTCTAATTGGTAAATATAGCACTGGGGTAATTTGTGGATGGCGGGGGGTTCCTGCAAAAGCTTTTCTACCCTTCAGTCCAGTTTATTTACCTTGCGTCTCCCGTAGACAACCAGCTGTCTCCGAGTTAATATGGAATGCCTTTACTTTAGTCGTGCTGTGCATTTAAAAAAAACAAAACATTTTTTTCTCTTTTGTCTCTTCTGGCGGTTCCTCCTGGTGACCCTCTCTCGCGCCATGAATGGACTGTCACTCAGGCCCTACAGCTAAGCTCGTAATTGTATGCCGGGGCCCCACCGTCCATTGAGTTTGATGCCAGAGTTGATGCTTGCAGATATCCTCCAGTCATAGCTAGAAGTATCGGTACTGTATGATAGGCAGACAGGTCTGTCAGAGAACAAAGTATTTTAGGAGTGATAGGATTCGATAAGCTACTGTACACGTCCCCAATTTGATACATTTCTTATTTTTGAAAGGCTCCTTTATATCTTTCTATCTATAAATCTACAGTTTTTTCCAGCATGGTCCTTGGTACCCCGAGTATATGCAGATTTTCATTTCATCCGTAATTACGATCGCTGAATTGTAACAAGCGGGTAATTGTTCTTAATTAGAAGTGTTTAATATCTATTGAGGGATTTGCCCTCAAAAGGCCATATTTTATGAGAAAAAGCTGTGAATGTCGTGAGGAATAACCCCCCCCCCACATTTTCATGTCACAGAACCTTTATCAGATCAACTAATGCTTCTTTTTTCAGTAATATGCTGTGTGCCAAGAGCTGCCCTTAGAAAGAGGTCATTTTTTTGTATTGATTTAATAACAGACTGCCAGATGAAATCAGTACGGTTATAATTTCTGAAAGTGTAACAATATTATTTTCCTTGCTCCTTTTTCTACTCCTAGCTCCACCCATTGAGAGAGGCTAGAAAAATAAGTGAAGATGGAGAAACGGTGAATTAAGCAAAAGGAATGTCGTTGCTATTTCAAACGTCAGTTGGAAAACACGTCATACGTGGCAGATGCGTGGCAGATCGGGAGAGGAGAATCCACAGGTTGATCATTTATAGCACGCTTTCAAAAAAAAAAAAACTTCCGCAAAGGATGCGCTCATGTTTCCTTGCTCGATGGAAAGTTTGGTACTTTGTAGCTTCTTCTTGCTCCTTGAGGACCTTCATCGATTTCCAGGTCAGAGCAAGGACAAGAAAAAAAAAAAAAAGTCATTGGAATCAGCCCAATAATAATTTCTATTGCTCCTAATTATTGAAAGTGTAGACACCTGGTCATTGAAACTAAACCATTTGAGTTCAAAGACAAAGCGAATGGAAAAGAGCCAAACCTGCTTTGTGTTAAAATAAGTTTAAAGGAAAAGTATGGAAGAACTTAAGCATATGCTTTAAACATCCTTAATTCACCAAGAGTATCAGCAGGGAATGGGTATTGAACTCAAAGCCACTGCTATTAGTAACAATGGTAATGTGGACCTGATTGTACCATGTCCATTATCGAAAAGAATCCTGATTTAATGTGGATAGTGCTTTTATCCCTTTCATTTGTTGCAAAGATGAAAGGAAAAAGTGTTGGCATTAGATTTCACATGTTTGACAAAGGCAACATTGAGAGGGGAACAAAACCAGGAACTAATCACAAAAAGGTAGCACCTTTCTTCCCAGAGGTCTAATCTTATAGTCTTATGACTCATCTCCATATCAACAGATGTGGTGAATAACACCAACAGGCCTATCTGTGGAATGGCTCCAGACAGATGATTATCAGATGTTTTAGTCATGGTAAAATATAAGCTAACAATTCATAGTCCTACTACACTAAGATGGTGGATAAACAGAACATTGTTTTTGTGTTTACCTGCACATTCTCAACTGCTGTGAGATAGCCCTATCTCTGTCTCGAACGCATTTTTAGATTCAAACAGATAGCCCTGTCCGTGTTTCAAGCACAGGGAACATCTACTTGCTTTCAGGTGAAATAAAAGGCATAGACGTGCCTTTGGCTCTTTCTGCTAAGTGTTATAAGGCATTTGTGAATAAGGGTCTATTTCACACTTCATAGGTGAGCTGCTTTATCACTTAGATTACCCGATGGAAGGGGCGACAACAAAACAAAGCAACAACGATGCTTAGTTCTTGTTTTTATTACATTTTTTTTCATTTATTAAAGAGAATTTCTTTACAACATACATTTAGCTGTGAATCAGATGTTAAAGAAGTGAAGGGCAAAAAACCTTGTGACGTCACAATATTTTACAAGCTTACAAATTAGAAACGATTTTGAGAGTTTGACTCGGTTGCATCTAGCAGTGTATAGCAAGGGTGAAAGACAAAGGCACACCAAAACAGCCCACGGTCAACAGACGCCACCCGAACTGGGGGCGTAGATGCCATCTGCACTACTGAAACGAAAGGAACTGGAACGAATGTCCCTTTACTAGGTATATTCGGATGCATGACACAGTCATTGCACTCAAAACCCTACAAGCGTCTATGTACAATTCGGTTAAAGAAACACAATTAACTCCTTTATTGAAACCAGGGGGGGGAAATCCTGTGTTAATTTCACATTGGCTGCATGGTGACAGGTAATATCTTGCTTCTCTCATTTATTATTAGAAACCTGCCAAAGGGTTCGATATTCGCCTCTCTACAGAAAGACAACTGTGTGAGCAGTCTGTCCATTTGGGAGCAATGGTGAAAAAACGTCACGTGAAATATCATGTAAAAAATCCACAAATAAACAAAAAATCAGTCGATAAAACCCTCATGTGTAACACATCGATATAGAGAGTTAATAGATTAATCATACTAATCTGTTTCAATTGCTGAAACTTGGTTTTTAAATATCTTGAAAATATCTTTGCCTAATTTTATTCGAGGAGGTTTTTGTTACTGCAGGAACCAGCCTGCATCTTTTATTTAACTGCCTAGAAATCGAGTTTTATCATTTACACTATAAAGCCGGCTTCTCATCAGTATACCGTGGCGTGGCCGATAAAATTGTGGTTTGTTATTGCAGTGCATCTGTCGAACACAAGGAGGCCTTTGCAGAAACGTACAGTAATCACTCTATCGAACAGCAAAAGATGAGAGCAAAAAATAATATCAGGACTTGATGGATTAAAAAACAAACACCCACAACATTGTCGACACTGCCAGCACAACGGAAAAGGATTTCTTCAAGCGCATCGTTGGCACAATAAAAAAAAAAAAAAAACTGAACCACAAAAAAAAAGAACAAGGGGTCACCGCCCTCCAACCCCTTCCCGCCTTCCAAATAATCCTAGTGACCAGAGTTACAACAAGAACACCTACATTCTTTATTTGCCTTGACGAGGGGAAATATCTCTTCATAAAATCTACCGGGAAACATAATTAACAGCTAAAGAAACCACTACTTTGGGTGTAAGGCACACATTTACATGTGGAAGATAAACAGGCTATTAACAGATGGATTCCCATGAAAGGCCCACGTGAAAAGACGAGAGATGATAGCTTTTTTAAAAAATATCTGGCAAACATGATACTTTCCACAAACCTGGCAGCGAAGTTAACCGCGGCACGTTTTCTCGTTTCTGTGTGATATTTTTTATTTCCATTTTTTCCCTTTGCATTTTTACATGCAAGAAAAGTGAACCTAGATTGGCCGGCGGTGGACTAGCAGCTCTCTGGGACGAGAGGCTACTGGCACTAACAGTGCAGAAAGACCGAGGAGAGATGTCGATGAGGTCGAAAGAGTTGCGTGCGTTGTTCCGGATGCTTCCCTCACGGGACCGTCAACTCCTTGAACGTCCCAGCTCTGCTCCAGAGCTACCTGGCACAGGTAAATAAATATTCCCCCCTGCCCCCCCCCCCCCCACTCCCAACTGGAGGTCACGCTTCTCCCAAGCTTCAAAAGCTGAGGTCCTACACAGTCAGCGCACCAATTTGACAAAAAAAAACACAAAAAAAACAAACACAAAAAAGAAAATGACTGGCTCCAGTTTTATGACTTTAAATAAATTCACACTCGATTAATTCATATTAACTGTTTCTTTTTCTGAGCCTAAAAAAAAGTCTTCTCTTTCTTTTCCCCAAAAGCACTTATTAAATAATAAATACAATGAGCTATTAGTAATAACAGTCACATGTTATCCAGTAACCAGTACAGTAGCAGATTTTTTTTCGGGCCAAGGCCTAACCGAAAAAGAACTTGATTGCAGTGGCTGGCAGCTGTAACACTGAGCGGCATTTTCACAGTCGTCTACACAAAGTCAACCCCAGCCAGTGTTGCAGTCTGAGAACAACGTGCCCAAGTGCTTGTTTAGTCCTCCACCCAGCCTCCACGTTCCATCAGCGATTCCCACTTTCACCACTGAAATGTGCTTTTGGCAGCCTGTTTACAAAAAAAAAAGTCAAAATAAAACATCCCTCGAGTCACCATGTCACTCTCAAGTCTGACACAGCCGTCTTTCAGAATGCTACAAGAATGACTTTGCTTTTTTGATGAAAGATTGACGAAAGTCATTTTGTTTCTTTTCAAGAGCAAATATTCCACTTTTTTTTTTTTTGTTCCAGGAACCAAGATTCAACAGCCTGAGCTTGACAACAACCGTTCCGTATAGATATATAAAAAAAACATCTTTTTAAGTGTGTTGCATTTGCTGTACACCGACAAGAAACAAAGTAGATGCAGTCGTGTTTTTCTGTTTCCCTTCCCCCCCCGCGGGACGATTATGTGCACGAGTCGCTCGACTTCATGTTTGTGGAGAAGGAGACTAAGGAGGGCTTGGGCGGCACGTCGGGTTTTAGGTGCTTGGCCCCGGTCCGGGGCAGGGACCCGTAGGAGCTCAGGCTGGGCTGTCGGGACAGGGCCGGCTGGCCTGCCATGTGCATGGAGTCCACCCTCTGTGGGGCGGGCGGCGGGTTCTCCACGCGGGTGAAGCTGTGGTTCCGGGACAGGTGCGAGGAGTTGGAGGAGTTGGTGTTGTGCTTTTTGAGGGCCGAGCCTTTCTGCTGGGAGCTCAGCGGGTAGCCCCTCTTGTACTCGTGCCCGTACATGGAGGAGTGCACCTCCAGCCTCTTGCCCATCTGGGGCACGGGGGCGGGCATGGCCAGCGAGGCCTCCCTCTGGGGCACGCGGGGCGGCACGCTGTCCTTCTCCGCCAGGCCCAGGCCGTGGCCGTGGCAGGGGCTCTTCAGGGACTTGTACTCCAGCGTGGCCCCCTGGTCGTCCGGGCCCCTGGGGCCCAGGTCGGGGCGGTGCGGCTGCTCCACGTACTCGTGCTGGTAGGCCTGCTGGTGCTGGGGCAGCGGCAGCACCACCACGCTGGGGATGTGCCCGGGCGAGGCCCGCAGGGGCAGGTCGGTGGGGATGACCGGGGAGCCCATGGGCGGCAGGTCCTTGGTGCAGGCGTTGATCAGGTTCTGGTTCCTCTCCCACTCGCGGCTCCCGCGGCTGGGCTTGCGGCGCGGCTGCATGGGGGTGGTCTCGGGCGTGGGCAGGGCGGCCAGGTCCAGGTGGTGCTGGTCGGCCTTGATGAGCATCTTGGCGTTGGCCGAGCCGCCGCGGCCGCCGTGCATGAGCGGGGTGAGGACGGCCTCGGGGCGCCCGTCCTTGGCCTGCGTCTCGAACAGGCCGGTCAGCTTGGTCACGCTGTTCATGGAGCCGCGGTGGGACTGGGCCGCGTCCTTGTCCTTGCGGCCGGTCAGCTCCAGGTCGCGCCGCCGGTGGTCGCACACGCAGTACACGATGATGCCGGAGAAGATGGCGCCCATGGCGAAGGCCAGGATGACGGCGATGGCCAGGAGGGTGACCGGGACCAGCTGGTCGCGGCCCTTCTGGTAGCTCTCCCGGATAACCCCTGCAAGACAGCGGCACAGTCGCGCATCAGTACCGCACGCGTCAGCGACGGGAGCTGCACAGAGAGTGTACATGTAGCATAAATCACTTCACACATCTTCAGCATGTCCGTGGAAATAAGAAGAATAACCAAATTGAACAATGAGTGTGTTAAAGAAATCATGATGTATGCTGTTCCATATAACTGCTTTAATATGTTATGCATTGACATAAGGGTGACGTAGTAAGTAGAATACTGCATACTATGCAAGAAACCACACAAATAGTTTCAAGACATTTTTTATTTACGTCTTCTTTATATTTCCTATTTTAAAAGGCCATGATTGATTATGGTTTAAATTCAAATTCAAAAACTGCACAAAGCTGAACTGCCACTGCATTGATATGCACACACAATTATTTCTCCAGAGATCCCCTACAATGCCATCCACAGAACCAATATATTTCCAGAAATGTAGAAAAATGAAAACACATGGACCGCTGCACGTTTTGTAGTTGCTCAAGAAGACATTTGCTGCACTTTTTGTCACTCTGAACGGGACGGGAAAGGAACTGGAACACGACGACAACGATTTCGCGAGGAGCAGGAAGTGGAAGTAAACAAACAAGACAATAAAGGAATGAAGATATCAACCGGAGGGAAACGAAACGCTGCTGTACCGATGCCGCGTGTTTTCTCTGCATGAAAGTGGGTCTTACTCCAATGGGAGTGAATGCTGTCAGAGCCAAGAATAGAACCTGGTATATGGTATGGCTCCGCACTGCCGGAGGGTCGTTTGTTCACAATGTACGTTTCGCATGTAAGTTAGCAGATGCTCAGGGTGCTTCTGTGTGAAATGGAAACCCTGGAAAATCTGTTTTGGAACATAAGGAGTGGGGTATCTGCCCTTTAAATGAAAGCAGTAAAGACCAAAAAGCATCAGGCTTTGTCCCAATTTTCGTAATGGCATAAAGCAAAGCACAAATGCCAATTTTTTGTGCAATTCTGTAGCTAATTTGCATATGGGGGTTTATTGTATATCAGAGAAAACCATCTGTACACAGTCCAATGAAAAACAAGGCCTAAACAACACATGTTCTCACAAGTTCAGCCAATCAGAAAAATGGCAACATGACAAACAAGGCAAACATCCCCAAAAATCTGCAGTTAGTAGACGTCTTACCGACGAAACGGTCATTGGGGAATTGTATATCGCGATGAAAGCATGGCGGTGATTTAATGGACACTGAAACAGGATAATTGGATATGCCCGTTCTGCATGTGAAAAGAGATGGAAATGGGGTCTGGCCCATGTCAGGTTAAAGTTAATGGTGCTGAAGTGCTTCTTCATGCGTCATCTATGCTCATTCACTTGGTTGCTCACATTTTGAAGTACACTCAGGAGTTCACCCAAGAGAGTGCATGTAGTGAGCATGTATTTACAGTAAATGGGAAAACAGGCTTACCATGCTTTGTGTCAGGAGTCCAAATATAATCACTCCCTGGGATTCATTGCTAAAAACCGAATGGCTTTTTCAAGAAAATTTCAAATTTATTTCAAGCTGTAACTGGATATCCTCTACCATCATTTGCACATTTGCAAAATAAACTACCGATTAATCCTCAAACAGCCTGAGAGTGCCTTTTAACAACATCACAGTTCAGACTGAGGCCAGTATAACTGCAGACACAACAAACCCACACCCTTCCCCTGGCTAACTGTAAACAACACCGGTCCAGATTTAAGGTTCAGCTTTAATGTTCTTCCAAAAATAAATCTTTCCCACAGCCGAACAACAGTTACTTCTGTGGAAATTAATTGCACAAAAAACAAACAACCGAACCAAAAACAGAAGGAGATGGATAAAAAAAGTGCAGCTTGCTTTTCAAAGGGCAGAGAAACCTAGATCTACACACTTACGTCTGCGCTTGCATCATCAGCGTTTATTTTGGGCCGGCTCTGCATATCCAGACAACCTGACCCATGCAGTCACATCCAGGCGTCCTGCCCGGTGGTGTCACGGGGGGCCTGGTGTCAGGTGGGGGAGGGGGACATGACGCAGATGCAGGACGCGTCCTTTAATGGAGTCGAGCTCTGGGCCTGCAACATGTCCATGCAACACCAGTCCATTATCTCCCCACGCTCCCGCTCTCTGGCCAACGCTGGCCTAAACAAACGTCAACGTCACCGACACGCACTGCTTTCCCTCCTTATACCTCTGCCTTTTAGAAGTACGAAAAAGAGAGTAATGAAGCACTGTTACACGATAGCCTGAGTGGTATTAATCGACTGTGCGTGTGTTATTCCTGCGTCTCGGATGACTAAACGACCTGCCAGCGCACGGGACATCTGCTTCTTGTCTGCTCGAGGGAAGATCTGAGGACAGACACTTTTTTCCTCTGCTCTCGCTCCTCTCCTCCCCTCTTCTTTGATTTCTGGTTTCGCTTGAGCAGAACTTTCTGCTGCCATTCGATATCTTAGCACTTCTTATATGGGTGGCTTCTTAATTAAGATTGCCTGCCTTGTCTTGCCACAAGCCTTTTTTCCTCATATTCCTCAAATGACACCCGGCACCCGGGTTGATTGTGATTAGGCAGTCAATTTGTTTTCCGCTTTGATTTAAGCTTTCAACGATGAAGAGGCGGGGTGCGGTTAAGCCTTGGAGGCGGCGCCCACGAACCTCTCACAACTGGGCACATAAACACTGACAGCGTACTGGTGTCGAGAGATCTGAAAATCCGCCATTTAACTGCCATTTTAAATGGTAGGCTTGGGCTTGTACTTTTAGCCTTTCTTCGAGCGAAGACACGCATCTATAACGGTCTTGGCCGCCCGCACGAGGGTTAGGGATGGAAAAGATCGCAGGAAAAATAAACCGTCGTGACATGGAATTTGTAGAAATTAATGGCCAGCGGTGCGGTCGAGAGGACAGGGTTTCGCGTTTCAACAATATACTCCTGAAAGAGAGTTTCTAAACATGTCGAGCGGCCAGGCGGCCCCGGCGAACCAAGAAACGGAACGGCCGCCGAGGCTGGCGACCGCAGCGACCCGTGACAGAGCAGAGACCCGGGGGCGGCGCTGAGGGGCGTAGCCCAGAACTCTCCACCGCTGGGGCCCTCTGACACGCCGAGGGAGAAGGGGCAGAAACGGATACACCCCCCCAACCCCCCCTCACCCGAGGCCTCGAGGGACCTTTGAAGATTGCCATCTCCTCCCTACAGTCGATTGTTTCCCATCTCGACTTCAAACGAGGTCAGGGGAGTATAGGAGGACCCGGCTTCAGATGGAGACAAAGCTTGCGCTTAACAGGCATCTGCGGTTCACCTTCTCTCGTGTAAAGAACTTGAGCCTCGCTCTTTTAAGACTCCGAACAGAGGGCCTTCAACCGCCCGTCCTTCCCGCGCACCCTGGCTGACCCCTCCATGTGGACTCGGGGGGCCTGGGAGGGGTTTTTTTGTGGGGTTTTTTCACGACTTACCTTCTTGATGAGGAGATGCAGGGATTACGATCTTCTATCCATTTTCAACAGTTAAAATTGACGTTTGGTTTTAAGCGGGTTTTTGAAGTTTTACGATGTCATTGTCGGGAAGCCATCACACAACCTGGTGTAGAGAAATAACTACCCGAACGGAGGAGAGTGTAACCTTGAGAAAACACTCTACGTTACATTACAATCGTTTGGTAGGCCCTCGTACCCAGAGAAACAAGCACAATGGAGTAGGAAACAGGAAGTAAGAAGGAAGCTGTGTGGACTCATCAGTCACTTTATATGAGGGGATCACATATCATTTTAATCATACTTGCTTAATCTGTAAATCACACCATAGATGTTCAAACCGTAAAACATTTTTCTAGCTATTTCAATATGTGCTCAATTTTTTTGCTGGTTGTTACATTAGCTAAATGTCTTCCATTCATAAAATCAAGAAATGTTTCCACAGCATACGTATTAGCCTATTAGTCTTATCTGTTGGAAAATATGGAAATGACACATTATAAATTCAAGCCCATACATTATCATTTTAAGTCAGGGCTTATATTACAAGAGCAGTCACATCAATATTTATAATATCAGTAAAGTCATACTCTTAACTCGCTCTTGGAGGAACAGCTGTTCATGTTTTTAATAAGGGCATGTCCAATGGTGTCTGGTAAGCTACGAATATAGAAGCCTTACCTATATTCACTAATCATCCTGAACCTGTTTGTTTGTATGATTAATAACAGCAATTATTCCTTTCAACTTGACTGGACCTGGGGCAACATTTCACACTCACTACTTTTAGTTAGCCAGAATTTATGCAGCAGTCTGACTGAAAATAAATTTGAAACGAAAGCCAATAGAACATCAGTGAATGTATTTCTTTTACATCAATAAATGAACAAGCAGACCACTGGTGATTAACTTGTGCACGTTTGACAAGTGCTACTTTAATTTACTATGTTTTAAAAATTACGACCATTCATTGTTGTTGACTTTGCACTGTTGTCTGTTGATTTAGCAGGTCTTAGGACCCTATCAGCACTTGTCTTCTGAACACGCCTAGTGACAAATGCAGCACTTTCACAGCCTGAGGACTTTGTGAAATGAATTAAAATGCTAAATATATTTTGTCCGCACCATGTCTCCCTGCTCATTGTGCTCTTCCTTGCATTCGGACAGAAATATCACTACAGCACAGCGTCGTATTGCCCGGGCTCCGTCCCCAGCAGTGAAATAATGGCAGACTATGCACTTAATTGCATCATGATGCAACATGGCTTTGTGTAGCCAAGCCCAGTTTATAGGCGTAATGTACGTCCAGTTCTGCAGCGAGGTCCCTCTGACAAGATCCAGCGAGAGAATGGTTTTTGTTGGAAATAAATCAATGAAAGCTGACCCAAAAACAGAAGCTATGATATTTACATTTTAAGTTTCAGCATTATACGCTGCCAGCTTCTGACACTTTCTTCCAAAGAAACACGCGCGCAGTAATTCTCAGTGAAGCTAAACACACAAGCTCCTGTTTTATGGAACATAAGATACATTCTCTACCACTAAATGAGTTACGCTCTCACCCTTGTGAAAGACTATTGTAAGATACAAATAGTCACACAGACACTTTATACTTTATACATTGACCCTGGTTCACCAATACAGGCTATTGTGTCTGTGGTGACATCAAAGTGAACATTATATTAAGACAGCTTTCAAGCACTGGAACCTCTGACTAAAACTGCTGCATTTGAAGGCATTGTCTGAGGAAATGAAAAGGAAAATGATTAAAATCTGGTAATCGGACAGAACTGCGTTCGGTGATGTATCACTCTGGCTTGGGGTTAAAACAAATCTGACGGCAACACACTGACATGACGGATTGAAGGGGTGTAAGACCTCTTTTAAGGGGTTTCTGTCGGTCGCTTTGGCCAACATTGGCAATGTATAAGTTGAAAGCTCCATTCACATGAAATATTGCAAACTGACCTCTGTAGATCTGTAATAAGGAGGTCCATTGTTCCATTACAGTGGCCAACATTGTTCCCTTTGGTGAGTAGATATGTACAGCGTTCACCAGACACGAACAACTTTGATGTAAATATTTGCTAAATGTTCATCAAAGTTCTTGATGTGGATTTTCTTTAAAGTGACAACAGTTTGATGTATGTGTTCATAGAAGTTTTCCGTCCTGTCGTATGTCTTTCTGGTCGTTTTCAAGCATTTTCGGAGCGCGGGCTCAAAATAAATGCTGTGATTCTTTATAAAACTTACCTTGCATATAACAGCAGCACTGAAGTCGGCACAAATTGTGCTGAACTCACTCAGATGCGAAACGCGATGAAGTGATGTTAAGATTTTTAAAGACTCAGTATTTCTTAATCTCCTCAGAAAACTCACTGGAGCTTTAAAATGAAAAATGTCAACCATATGGCAGGATTAGAAGCCAGCACACCAATGCGATTCTCAAGCTGCCATTTAAAATCTTAGCAAGTTTTCAAAATAGCGATACAACTGTAAGATTGCCCTAAAATCCAGTACTTGGTAAATTGATAGCACTACGTCAGTTTAATATATTTAAAATCAATATTTATGTCTAACATAAATCACCAACGCCAATCTAATGCACACGGTGAGACTGCATTTTCAAATTTAAATATTTCAGATTTAACAGGAGATATGATGCGGCCTGTACACGATTTTTGCTCAATGCAGATACAGCGTATATATGCTAACATGGTGACGTGCGTCAGAACACGCTCCTTTCATTTCCTGCAGGAGTGCAGCAGCTGTGTACTGAGCAGAGCACCGTTAGGTTTTGAGGTTATTGAGAACTGCATTTAATTCATGTATTAACAAAGACTTATCATTCGCCATGAATAATTCAAAAGGTATTCAAACCTAATAGCTTATGGATTTTTATAGCAGGTGTAATTGAAACATACAAAGACTACCGGCAGTCGGCGAGCCGCGAATAACGGAGGCGGAGCGCTTACTTTCGACTGATAACGGCTGTGAATAACGGTGAATATTAGGAGGTTGAACTAATAACGGTGATGAAAAATCTTACCAGCGTTTTGTTGATGATCATCCACCTGCAGCTGGCTGCCTTCCCATTTCGCTCCCTTTTGTACCGTCCCATAAGCAGCAAATTCACCATTGTGCTTTTTAAGTTAAATGGCATTGATTTAAACTGACATGTTTTTTAGACAGAAAACAAGTCCTTTTTCCTGTACAACCTACATTACTTCATGTGAATTCCACAAAGGCTGAGCTATCACATTAAGGGCAACCAAGTGAAAAAGGTACCAGCTGCTAATGTGTCCTTGTAAAAACCGGTTTGTTAACTTTGTTAAGAAAAAACCCCAAAACAACAGGTTCATGACATTTCCTGAATAAAGTTAAGTGCTTCGATGCCACTCTTTGGAGGAAATTCAGGTCCTAATGAAGGAAGCAATCTTGATTATCTGTTATATTTGCCAGCTACGCATAAGAATGAGTCCCTTGTTGTTTGTTACTCATTTTAAATCGGTACATACATTTTAGGAATTATCCTTTGGAGTGTACTTAGACCAGGAAAATGTTGTTTACAGATTTCACTCTCTTATAGTTCCCTAATGTTAATTGTAATCCAGTGAACAACTCCCAAATAGACTATAAATATAAATTATCAATGTTGACAATAATATGTGTACATTAGCCTGTTGCTGTCACTTGAATTCTTTGGTGCCTGATTGCAGACTTGAATTTTGAGTAACACAGGTAACTCAGGGTAATTCTTCATTGCATTTCTAACTGACCACATTCTATGTGTCCAGGGGCAGTTAAACAAAGGACATTACACTGGACGGTGTAACAAACTAGTGTGCACGCAAAGCAGATTTCAACCTCAAGTTCAATATATCCTCTGCAAAAGAAAGTCAAGGAATGCAATTATGGATACTTTCCAGAAAGATGTTTCATTATCTTATAGTCTGGCAGACAGGGGAAATGCTGAAATTAAAATCGCAGAATCAATTTGAATAAATATGAAATGGAACCAGCCGTCTAGTAAAAAGTCCACACTACCCAAAAATCATTTTTTAATCTTTGGAAGGAAGCAGAAATCCACCAAAAAACTATGATAAGAATGGATAGTCGCAAAGAATTGACACAAATAAATATTAAACATTAAACTACTTATATACTATATATTGGTACTAGCGTACATCTTAAATATGTGAGTATATTTCCTTTGAAATAATTTTAGCTAACGCAGCTAACCCACGATGCTGCTGTGCTTTCTCACGCTAATACTCGTCTGATCCTCCCGAACACTTCCGCCCTCGATCACACGGAGCAAATATGTGCGAAGGAGGCAGCCCGGTCCGGCACCGCCGTGACCCCTGACCCTGAGACAGGCACGCATCACAGCGCTGAGCGGAGCCGGGGGAGTTACACAGGACGCCATGCCGTGAACAAACCAGGGAATGCCAGGGCTCGATACAACTGTCTGACATGAGGGGAGAGGGAGAGAGGGAGAGAGAGAGAGAGGGAGAGAGAGCGAAAGAGAGAAAGAGAGAGAGAGAAAGACTGAGAGAGCAAGAGAGAGCAAGCAAGAGAGAGAGTGGGAGAGAGAGAGCAAGAGGGAGGGAGAGAGTGAGAGAGAAGAAAGAGGAAGAGAGAGTGAGAGAAAGACGGAGGGAGAGAGAAAGAGAGCGACAGAGCAAGAGAGTGAGAGGAAGAGAGGGAGAGAGAAATCAAGAGAGCAAGATGGAGCAAGCAAGAGAGAGAGAGCTAGAGAGAAAGAGAGAGATGAGGGAGGATCTGCTGTTGCTTTTTGTAATGAACCCATAAATTAGAGAGACACACAGAGATGGCTACAGGTCGGCGGAGGGAGAGAGAGGGGGGGGGCAGGCACGGGGGGAGGGCAGGACTTCATTCCCCCGCAACGGGGAGAAGATATGACTTCGATTTGTTCGGATGCCCCATAAACATGGTTAGTAATACATTTGCACTACATAAGGTACAGCCTTGGAACGTTCCATCTTGACAGATGAAGGACCCTGTGGAAGGGGAACTACGCACAATGGCAGCAGATGGGGGTGGTGGTGGGGGGGGGGTGGTATCACACAGATAGATGTGCCCAGACACAACAGTGCTAAAATGTACTGCGAAAACATCACTGTGACGCCAAGCAGGAGGGGACAGTACTACTGTACTAAACATTCCTGGTGAATATTCATCTCTACAGACCTTCCAAGAACATCTGAAAGGCCGAATGAACTGGGGGGAAATTTTTATATTATCTTTGGGCTAGGCAGATGCGTGTTGTCGCTAGCTGATAGACCTATCAGAGTTTAGAAATGATCCGGAACACTTCATTTGAACTCCTGCGAGGGGCCGTTAATTATTAACGATGATGAAAAATTAATCATCATTAATGAATCACTATTGATATTTTAAAATCTGAGATTCCGTGCCACAAAGTTGTGTGGAGTAAATCTAAAGGTATATTTTTAGCTTAAATGCTAAAATATGCTTGACTGAAAACATTTTAATGAGTGCACAAAATAAATAGGTCAACAATGTTCCACTAATTCACATCCTCGTTAATTTTAAGTCGAATTAAGTAACTCGGCCAGAAGCTACGCTTGTTTGATGTTTGTTTGTTGATGTTTGCTTCTGAAGTCGCGGCACTGTGGTGCGTAATTTGATGTTTTCAGAGTACATCTGGCACCCTGAGGGTTTCAATGAAAGGCCACATGCAGGTATGCAGGACAAGCGCACGACAGGAAGGGAGACAGGAACCAATAGGGAGTGCCGGAGATGGACAGGAGCGCTGACATCGCCAAGACGCTCATTCCCAAAGCAGGAGCACACGGCATTACAAAAAGGCAGCTAAAATAACAGCAGATCAAACCAAACCAAGTACAGGAGAGCCAAAATAACGGGAAACCAACAGCAAAAAGAGCATCGGTGTGTAAAGAGACAAAGCCATGCAACACGTGTACAGTAACGACGGCAGAAATAAAAAGACCTGCGCAGGTGTAGCTGACTCCACTGCACCGACGGAAATCAAAACGGAGAGAAGCGGTACGAGTGTCTTTGAAGGAATACCAAAAAAAAAACAAAACAAGAGGAAGCTGTATTCAGATGTAAAGCTTTCCCTCCCCTTGCTATGGCCCCGGGGGGGCCGGGGGCGCTGAGCGCGGTGTTTCGCCCGCCCCCACCGGGGTGATTGCGAGGGGACGGTAACACCACGGCGATGCGGTACACGAGCATGCAGTTTTCGGCTCTGCCGCCATTGTGCCTGTCCTGCCTACAGGTGTCCCACTTCCAGCTTTCCCGGCTTCGCCAGCCTCCGGAGGGTCGGAATGGCGCCATCGCCAGCGTGCCCAGGCCTGCTATTCCGCTCGTCCCGACATTCCCGACAACTGGGAACGCTTTACCGCCATTTTGGCCCGAGTCGGGCTTAGGGACCCCGGGAACGACGCGGGCCCAGGGAGCTGACTCATTAGCCGCCAACCCCAACCCCCCGCCCTCCGCCCCAATTATGAATCATTTTTAGTACTGACCGTTAATATCCATCCATCATAATACTTGTTTATTAAGTTTCGCTGATGAGCTCTGCAGAAGAGACATTAGATTAAGTCTAATGGAATTTACGAGGGATACCCAATCCGCTATCGATCCGCCGAACCAATCGCGGCTGGTGGGCGTGGCCCCATTACGTTTCCATTTTTAACCCCCGACGGGTCGTCCTTCAGGACGGCGAGACGCTGGCGTCTCGGGAGAAAGAAAACGAAAAAAACGGGCGTCCCAATGTCACGCCCTGCCGGGGATGGGGCGGGGATGAAGACGGCAGCGGGGGAAATAAATACATTGCAATCTTCCCCCGGTCTGGGGCCTGTAATAGTCTGGATATTACAGCTCCCCCCGGGGACGTTATGCCCCCTTTGTTTAATAAATCTCTCCGGGGCCAGGCAATTTGTTCTCCCGACACCCTCACGGCGATGTGCTGGTCAGCTGGAAGGGGACACGCGGTAAATCTGGAGTACCCTGCCACAGGGGAAACGCTTCCTCTATTCCAAGGCTTACCATCGGCGTCCTGCTGGGTGTGGGAGGGCACCGCCATATAGGGGTCCTTCTTATCGACGGGCAGCAGGGGCTCCTTCTGCTCCACCATGCGGCCGTGGCCCAGGGGTCCCCGCTCGGGGGGACGGGCGGTGGTGTGTGAGGGGGAGGTGGAGCGGCCTGTCGGACACAACACACGTCACGTTTTCCTCAGGGGGGGGGGGGGGGGGGGGCTGTCGAGGGAGGGGGGAGAGGAGGCGTCGGGAGGGAGGGAGGGGGGAGGAGGGACGGGGGGAGGGGTAGCTGCGAAGAAACGTTTATTCCGCCATCTCCGGTCTCTCGTTATCGCGCAACTTCCACGCCGGGTTCTGTGACCTCGGAGGAACCGTCCGTGCGGGTAGACCTCCCCCCCCCCCCCCCCCCCCCGGAGGGGATGGGTCTGGGCCGGCCTTTCGAACGGAAGTCGCGAGATTTAATGCCATTTAATGCCATTAATGTAATTAATGTAATTAAAAAAACTTCCGCTCCACTGCGTTGACCACCGTTCTGTGTTCCCTCCCTTCCCTTCGGTTGTTTCGCTCGATCCATAATCGTGATCAACATTACGGCTTTGGTCACTATTAAAAATCGAAACGAAAGGGTATGCGGTAGCATCGCAATTCGCGAATACGTCCTGTTCGCCCCGATGTGTAAATTAACTGGAAAATGACTTTTCATAGCTTAATGTGTGGCCTGCGGCTCGACTTTATTCTGGATTTCAGCAGCCGTTAATGTCACAGTGTTGTGAAAGCAACGGAAAATTCATTTCCGAGCGACTGTCAGAACAAAGTGCGTGGAGCAGCAGGTTGAATAAAGGCCCGTGACATCATGCTGGCTGTCTCCAGCTAGAGTAATTACATTCCATTGCGAAGGTTAATTATTAGCCATTAATTGCCTTGGGGCCTTTGTTCAAAATTACCTGTGTAATGAAAGATGCTCATTAACAAAATTCTCTTATATGTGCCTAAACACTCATTAAATAAGATCAATAATTGAAACCCTCCATAAATGACAGGCAATACACAAATAACCTCTACTGATTTTTTATCTATAGAACTCCAGCCAAGAAATCAATAGCTCTTTGATGTTTTTTCTGCATGAACTATTTAGCGAGTTCTATTAATCTGTATCTATATTTTAGACGACCCGGAATAATTCCTTCTGACAGTATTGAGAATTTTATAAGCTGGCGGCAATGGTATGTAGACCATTACGGTATAGCGGCTGTAGCGGGTTTACACTTGAAGCAGGGCGATGGATTTTTATTCGTTTAGAGGGCAAATAAAACCACTGGTTCTCAGGGGAGGTTTGTCACGATTTCAGGAGGGTTTGAGCATCACCGGGGTTCTTTGCGGACACGTGGAGGGCAGCAATCAATTTTGCTTGGTTTTGAATGGCACGGTGTGGCCACAAGCTGTTTGACGATGCTGTCACGCGGGTCGGGCGGGGGGTTTCCGGGGTCGGGGGAACGGAGGCGGGGAACGCGCCCCGAGTCGAAATTGTCACCGACGTTCCGCCGACGCAAAACAGCCCTCAGCCCACCAAGCCGCTATCATTAAAATGATTTATTTAACAGTACGCCTTGGGCCGAGAGATTAGTGTGACAGGGGCTATTTTATAATTCATTCTCCTCGGCCCGGCAAACCGCAGCTGAGGCGGACACGGGAAAGACGCCTCTGCGGAGGGGGGGCGAAGGACCCAAAGGCGTCCGACGCGCGCCTGCGTTTTTTCACTCGCCGAAATTAAATAACGAGCGTGAAGCAGGCGTTCCGGGGCGGGTGGGGGGGGAAGGGGGTGGCCATTTTGTTTTAAACACTAAATCAACACTGATCAGATGATATGTGAGTGGAGGCTTTTATTATCTTCCTGGACCCCAGCGTGTATTCGAGATGGCCCACCAGGAGTCGGGAAGCCTACCTACCGTCAAAATACAGAGACAAAGCATACGGGCGTGCTTATTGTTTTCATTTTCATTTCTTTTCATTTCTTTGTTCTGCTGCTGTTAAGTCTACCATAGCCGCGCCAACAGGAGACCGATAAGAAGACAGACTAGACGTGAGGCACTGCGCAGTGGAGGAAAGGGTAGAAAACCCAAGGTTTAATTGAAAGCTCCTGTTTTTAGGGCCTCCAGTGTTTTAATAAAGGATGAACGTCCTACTGCATTATGCATTCATTTCTGACGTTTACAGACGTGTTTGGCCATGCTTAAATATTTTACACCCCGGATTTTGGGTCAAGCCTGGTGCCCGTTTGTAAACAGCACTTAGATTTTTATGTCTTGGACTTACTTTATAACATATTCTGAATAGCTACTGTACTAGAAAATATCTGCAAATGCAAACACAGGTGTGGGGTGGGGTATCATATCTCAAAAAGTAATTGTAATTCAAACTCTTTTCTTTCAAGTGAAAATTGTCATTGTAATTGATGTTATGGCTGATGTAAGCTCAAATCAAGTCGATGTACCCTCCTCTGATATATATAATGCATATGCATGTGAATAAATTATTGTCAGAAGGAGTAAATATTCAAGTTTTCAGATACAGGATATAGCATAATTCTTCCCAGAGCTGTGAAGGAATATCTACATTTTGCTGGGTCTGAACATACACTCAGTGAGGACTTTATTAGGTATTTATTAGACTTATTAAGTCTTCTGCTGCTGTAGCCTATCCACTTAGAGTTATAATGTGTTGTGTGTTCAGAGATGCTCTTCTGCATACCACTGTTGTAATGTGTGGTTACTTCTGTGACTGTCATCATCCTGTCAGCTTTGAACAGTCTGGCCCTTCTTGTCTGACGTCTCTCATTCACAAGGCGTTTCTGCCTGCACAACTGCTGCTCACTGGATGTTTCGCACCATTCTCTACAAACTCTAGAGACTGTTGTGCGTGAAAATCCCAGGAGATCAGCAGTTTCTCAGATACTCAAACCACCCTGTCTGGCACCAACAATCATACCACGGTCAAAATCACTGCGATCACATTTTCCCCCCATTCTGATGGTTGATGTGAACATTAACTGAAGCTCCTGACCCGTATCTGCATGATTGTACGCACTGCACTGCTGCCACACAATTGGCTGATTAGATAATTGCTTGAATAAGTCGGTAGGTACAATAGGCTTTCCTAATAAAGTGCTCAGTGAGTGTAGAGAACATGCACGGCTTTTGTCAACACAACCTTTTCATATGAGATGGGTTTTTTTCTAGTTTTTTAGAGATGACGAGCAGGCATTAAGGACATTAGTTCATGTGGGAAAACGTCTGCCTGGTTGTTTTTATTTGGTTGTTAAACAGCCGAGGTGATGCAGTGATTACAAAGGTGGGAGGCGAGGTGAAAGGGTCAGCGTGCGCTCTGCGTTGTTTCGCACCAATCAACAACGTTTATTATTCTTGTCTTGTCCCCCAGAAGGAAAATGACACCAGTTCACGAGAACAAGTAACAAATGAGAAAAAAAACACTCTTGATGAGTGTGAAAGGCTGGCAGTGTTTTTTTTTTCCCAACAGGGGACTTTTTTGTGCATAGTCTTGACGTATTGTGGTTTATGTATTATTCCTGCACTGCCGGAGAAGCGAGCCTTTGTTTTTTGTTTTTTTGCCATCCTAGTTTTTTCTCTATGGGACCCAAAGCAGGGAGCTCTATCCTATTAACAACTCCAGCCATCTAATTAGGAAATCAAAGGTCAGGACCAATCAATGCTATAGCTCTACTGGCTGATGAGAATACCAAACAGGACAAAGATTGAATTATAGGCGGGGTTTGGTTCGGTTGGGGGGTGGGGGGAGTTGAGGGGAAGTATTGTAGGTGGACAAGGGGCATTATGGGTTGGATTACTGTAGGTGGGTTAAGGTTCTATGATCTATGGTGGTAAGATCATTTTGAGGGAAGTATAAGATTTGATGCATAACAACTGACCATGGTGAGTATATTCAGATCTTTCATGCGTGTGAGGATAGGATAGAATGTCTACAAAGAGAAAAAAATTGAATTTTACTTCAGGGTTAGTCTCTGCGGAAACTGTAAGCAAAGAATTTAGAAATATTGTATCACCAGATACAAAACGATAAGTAGGAGTTCAACCTTATCATGCTACTCACCATTTAGCGCCACAAAGGAATCTGGAAATGAGACAAAACAAGGCAAAATACTCAAATATTTCTCACAGATATGGGTTAGAAATAATACTGTGCTATACTTCAGTGTATACAGTGAACTAATGGTAACGTACACCCAGTGACCACTTTATTAGGTATTTATTATTTATTTTGCATGACATATTCTGCTGCTGCTGTAGTAACTTCGATGTTCGATGTGTTTCAGAGATGGTCTTTCGCGTACCGCCGTTGTAACACGTGGTTATTTCAGTTACTGTACTCTCGCCTTGCTGCCAGCTTGATTCAGTCTGGCTATTCTCATCTGACCTCATTAACAAGACATATGTTGTTTTTCGCACCATTCTCTGTAAACTCTAGCTGTTGTGTGTGTGTGTGAAAATCCTCGGAGACCAGCAGTTTCTCAGATACTCAAACCGCCCCATCTGGCACCAACGATCATTCCACAGTCAAAAGATCACATTTCTTCCCCAATCACGGACCTCTTGACCGTTTACTGCCTTGAGTTGCTGCCGCACAATTGGCTGAATGGACATTTGCATTAAGGTGCTGGCATACAGGTCTACCTAATAAAGTGGTCCCTGGGCGCATGTTGTAATAGCTCTCCCTTCAAAACGAAAACACCGAAATACAGAAATTTACATCACATTCAACCGGCGCTGCGAGGTAATGGTAATGCGTGTGCTTATCGAACGCGCATTCCCTAAAAATATTTACGGCTAGCTCAATTTTTCGCGGCTGCTGAACGAGCGTCAGGCAGGGATTTAAAGGAAGGGCTCCCGCGGCCTTTGCTCCACAGACAGCCCGCCAGCCGCTCGGCGTGGCGCTTCGTTTCGCTTCCTCTATTTTTAGTCCCCTCCCTTCGCCCGCCGCGAGAAGAGTTTGAGAAAGGAGGCGTTTCCTGTGCTGTGGTACAGAGACACTTTGAGCGCTGATAAACAGAGGGAAGAAGCCTGCTTACTTTGGCAGTCGCCCAGTCCATCTGTGTTGCCGTGCTCCACGTCCTGCTCGAACGCCGATCTGCGCAAACCCAAAAACACATCACGGTTAACGTCTGAGCCATCGGCCGAAAAGGAACGCCTGGTACAATAGCCCAAGGGCGTCCTGTCTTCACACACAACGGGAAAAAAATAATCACTTTTGCATGTTTGCTTGTGTGTGTTTGCGGGAGTGTGCGTATGCAAGCGTGTACTGCATGTGTATGAGTGTGTATTGTGTATGCGGGTGTGTATGTGTGTGTGTGTGTGTATGTGTGTGCAAGTATGCGTGTATGCATGTATGCATGTGGTGTGTGTGCGTATGCATGTGTGTATGCCTATGTGCATGTGCATGTATGTCTGTATGCATGTGTCTGTATCTGTGTGTGTGTGTGTGAGTGTGTATGTGTGAATGCGTATGTATGTGTGTGTGTGTGCACATTGGGGGAGGGGTGTTAATGAAAACAGTGAGTGAGCACAGCGACTCTCATTTGACAGAGGTGAGCTTGGGTTTGATTTTCGTGTTGGACCACAAACTGTGCTCTGAAACAGGCCCGCTAAACATCAGAGTGATCAGCCGGCAAAGTCCTACATGTTCTCCTCTCAGCGGGAAATTTCACATTCAGGAACTGGCTTTAAATCAGTGTTAAATCAGCAGAAGATCTCTTTGGTACACTTTACAAAGACGTCTGAATACATTTGCCAAAAATCTGGATATGGCAGTTGAATTTCCCATCACGAGCAATAACCACAGACAAAAAGCTGCCTCGCCGTTATGTAGATTTACACAGAGGCTCTTCAGGTATGCATCGGTTTACATTGGACGCCCGATAGCTTACAGAAGCGGCTAAGCCCACTAAAGGCCCAGAAGCAGGGGATTTTGTGATGACTCGCAGGACGGCAATTCAATGGCTGGCACCGCGCGGAACCACACGCACGGCCAAGCTTGTGCGGACGGGAGCTATGCGAACTCGGCCCTCCTCCGCGTCCGCCCCTCCCCTGCAGACGGGCGGGGAGAGAGCGAGCAGCGGAGGGAAGGCATTGCTGCATCTCGGAGGCCTGTTTGTATCGCTGCTTTTTATTAAATGCTGCCGTGAGCCGGGGCCGAAAAGCTTTCAATCGCTCGCCGCAAAAACCCAACAGATCATAGCAGTTTAATCCCCACTCAGTCACTTAAAAATATTGTACGCCAAACGTGAGGTCATATACCCTTTTAATGCCTCTGTCTACTCCGCTGCCAAAGTGGAAACTGAATCGGGAGCAGCTTGAGCTTGGCTTAAGAAATAATAACAGGATAGAAAATGGCAAGCAAGACCAATCATTTTGCCGGAATGAAATTCTCTTGACATCAAAAAGCCATCCCCATACTATGATTTAATCTGTTATTTTTCCGTCTTTCTTTCCTTCTTTCTTTCTTACTTTCTTTCTTTCTTTTTTTTCCGAACGGCATAGGCCGTTTGTTCGGAGAGCTGAGAGGCCGGCTCTTTACCGTGCGGTAAATCCAGGCGGGAATTATGGTCATTCTCGTCCGGAGGTAAATATCACTTTTCTTGTATCGGGCCTTCCTGTAACCTTTCCTGTTTGAAGAAAATGACAGTGCGGCGCATCAATTAGCCGTGATGGCGGCTAGCGCGCGCGGGGCCTAGACCTCGGAGACGATTGCGATTGTGGCGGGAATGAAAGGGCGAGCGGCGGCTTACTTGGTGTCCGGGCTGACCTCCCGGCACGCGCCCTCCGCCACCCAGCCGCAGTAGGGGTCCCGAGACGCGATGCAGGACCTGAAACGGGGCGGAGAGCGACAGTGAGACCGTCTGGAGCGGACCCGCTTTAATCCTCCACACAGTCACAGCGCTAGAACAAGTCCAATTATGGGTCAAACACCGCTCAGCCGCTCCGCGGCGGCGGTCTGGTGCTCAGCCAGTTAGCAGGTACATGCAATAAAGGCACTCAAGGTTTTTCTAATAAGTAATAAAACACTAAGAGGTGCGGGGGTGAATATCAATATTACCAAAAGGAATAATGGTAATAATAATTCCGAAATGGCAAGAGTGAAAGCCCTTTTAAAGGTGACAATGTGCTGTAAATATACCTCTAGAAAGTAATATCCTAATATCTCCGTTTTTCGCATGCGTTTTAGTAATTTGTTTTGCCTCTCTAAGAAAGAAAATGCACTGCCAATCACAATACATTTAAGTATATCTGCTCCTAATGTTTTGAACTACTTTTTAATATCAACTCAATAATAGCATAGTGTTGATAATAGTACAGTTGAAGACAGACAGATCACAAAGGGTTAACAAGTTTTCTAAGCATATAAATGTATTTTGAATGTATGGATTTGAAAAATTTAAAACTTAAAAGGAGAATGCAGTGGACAGTGAACAAGAATACTTTTAAAACCAACCAAACCATGACCCTAACGGGTTTTAATTTCACCTTTCAGTTTGGTTAAGATTGCATTTTTGTCAATTAAATTGATGTTTGATGGATTATCAATGGAATACATAAAAGCCGGCACTTGCTCTACAAGTAGTCCCAAATGACAGTACAACGAGATCAAAGAAACACCTTTCGGCCTGTCCGCAAACATAAAGTTGCACTCCGATGCAGATGCAAATGCATTTGACCTTACGTTGACCCCCAACTGTAATTACAACAGGAAACAGCCTGCGCTGCAGAAAAGGGAAAGCCAAACTCATAGTGTTCGGTGCCTGCAGCTTGTTTTTCCGTCAGCTCGGCGAACCTTTTACCCAGGGGTGCGCCCGGTCCCGGAGGGCCGCTCTGTGTGCTGGTATTTGTTCCAACCAGGTTACCTTAGCTTCCTGACGGCTCTACACTGTGAACTACGCTGGTTCCTTCCTGTACGGATCTTTAGGATGCAAATGCAGTCTGCGGCTGCAGCCGGTGCTTTTCGACAAATCGACAGATCAACATACGATTGAGCTAGTTAAGTAATTACGCACACAATTCAGAAACGTCCTTGTTGTGCATCCCTGCCTTTTTGGAGGAAAAGAGGGATAAGCGGAGCGCCAGACGCCAGACATACTTTTTGCATCTCCCGTGCCGTTCGCAGCGAGACAGCGGCACTCTGACCACGCAGGAGGTGAACGCCACGAACAGGGCGCGGCCCTGGCTGTCGATCTGCATGCTGACGATGCGCTTGTCCTCCACGCCGTCCACGCTGCACCTGGGAGCCGGCAGGGGGGAAGGGGAGAAGGAGCACAGTGAGACATGGTGAGTAGAGTAGCCCCCGCTGTACAACCCAGCTATGAGCGGCTTGAAATTACCGGCTACCGGAAAAGATGGGGGCGTGGAGCTGGGCTGGGCGAAGTGTGTCGGGGCGTGGAGCTGGTCTGAACTGGTCAACCAGCTACCAGCCATTTCAAAGCCTGTTTCTTCAGCAGGGAGGACTACTGTGTGCTTTATTCTCTGTGCTAGAGACCCCTAGAGAAGGCAGGGTGACCCTAGCCTGAGGACGCAGAGCTGCACTAATCACCCCCCCCAGCCCCCCCAACCCCCCCCCCCAACCCCCCGCCCACCACCTGGGTTTATCCCCCTCCCCCGCACAAGAGCACTCAATTACGGCTCACAGTCCATCTACACTATGTAATGCGCGGTGGGCACCTCTCCCCAGATCTCTTCCAGAGAAGTCACTTATGCTAACCGCTAAGCCATGTGGCCCCCGGCCAGAGCATGCTCGGCCCGTGCCGCAGAAGGACCGGTGGGGGGGGGGGCAGGGTGGCGGTTGGCTCGTCCTTCATCGCCCAGCAACATGCCGCACAACACTCCGCTCCGGAACAGCCACATTCATCCCCCTCCAAAAAAGCGCTCTCGCACTGACTCACCAGGCTTTCATCTAAATATCAAAGTTTGCAGTTTGTCCTCGCCTCATTTCCAATGCGTAATATTTCCAAGCGCCGGTGGAAAGCGCGCGCGGGCCTCCTCCAGTTGGCTGGAGAGACGAACGCAGCTCCAGTCTGTTTGCTTTAATCATCCAACATCTGTAAGCGGAGGAGCTCGCGGTCTGCGCTCGGCGCAGGAGCTCTAGGCCGAGGCCTCTAATTTGCTAACCGCGCTTCTGCGCCAGGGCCCCGATGGAAACCGAGCGGTGGAGTGGCCATCTGGCCGGGGGGGGGTTTTCGGGGGCCCGAGGCGGGCGGGTTCGGGGGGGGGGGGGGGGGGGGGATACGCACTTCTCGGGGTTGAAGACGCTGAGCTCCTCCAGGAAGAGGCTGTCGTTGAGGATGCCGGCGCTCATGCGGGCCAGGAACTTCAGGATGATGCCTTTCTCCGAGCCCAGGAAGACCACGGTGTGGTTCCGCTGGGGCCCGGCCGCCGTGTCCACGGCGATGCGCGTCAGGCGGTACCTGGACGGGAATCAAAGCGGGCTCTGATCATTCCCGCCGGCGAGATCGAGCGCCGATGCCTTCTGTCAGACCCCAACTCTCGACTACCACTCGCTCGCTGTGATCTCAAGAGCTCTCTCTCTCTCTCTCACTCTCTCTCTCTCTCGCTCCTTTCCTCACTCTGTCAAAAAAACTGAGCTATAATCAAATAGATGGAATTTAAATTAAATTTGCACAAACAATTTTCTGAGTGCGAATCAATTTTGTCCGCTTTAATGACATAGAAGGCAAATACGTTGCGCCTAAATAATTTAAATCAGTCAAATTACAGTACTACACACACACACACACACACACACAAATACAGGGAATACAGTTACAATCAAACAATCAAATAACTTATGTTAAAATAATTAATTATACTATACATATTATACTATAATATAAGAAAAATGTAATACATTTTGCTGTTAAAGCATATATAATATATATGGGTAGTATATATCATCTCTGCTTGTCAACATACGACCAGGGATGATGTTGGAAAAACAGTTTCTTGATAAGCAAGCCATTTCTGGTATGTATTCGTATGTATTCTAGGCATGTCGAGCTATGTCCACAATTTCACTGTAGTGTTATTAAAAAAAGGCTGATAACCTTGAGTAGTCCCATTCCATCCACAGAGACTGCCCGCCTGGAACATATTCTCATGCTGTTTGAGAACAGACTCCATTGTTCCAATTTGTAACAAATGGTACAATTCGCGCTTCTCGCTCTAGGGTACTGGCTGAGATACAATCTTGTTACAAACTGGGCTTCCAGCTGACTTCTCGCATCAGAATATAACAGGGCACACAGTAGCTATGAAACAGATACTCCAAACCTATTCTTTTCCCCCTGGGTCTCAGCAGAGCGAGAGTGAATTACGTCTTATAATATTACCGTTGGACTTCACGGGGGATTAGAGACAACAGTGCCACAAGAGCCCTCAGACACATACCTACATAAAAACATCCATTTCCTATTGAAAAAATAAATGGGAATTAAAAGCAATCGCGAACACGCCGTGAATGAATTGAGCACTTATCGATCGTGCGTGAAGCTGTCACGTCCAATAGCACTGCGGGAACCGTGTCTGAGAGCAGTCAGACTCCAGATATTCCGCTTTCATCCGAGCTCAAAAGATGCTTGAAAGGGACAAGTCGCATTATCAACGCCGCATATTAATCAGCTATCCAGGATTCCCCCATGTGGAAGGTCTCATCAGCATCATAATGGCAGCGTTCAATTGGGCTTAGCTCAATGTAGTTGTTGGACTGAACCATCAGCAGAGATTGGGGGGGGGGGGGGTGTTCTCTTGAGGACCTCGTGTACTCACCGCACCATGGTCTTCAGGAACCAGGGACGGCTGTTGATGGAGGGCACAGCCTCGTCCATCAGCGGGTGCATCTTGATGAAGTTCAAAGTGTCGTCTGGAAACTCATTGGAGACTTTGTACCTCTCCGTGGACGCCGTGCTGGCACAAGATCCGGGCCTGGTGAAGACGAAGGGGCGGGAAATGGAAACAGAAGGAAGCCATTTTGTAATTACGAAAAAACCTCCCCCTGGTGACTCAAAACATCTTTTTCACATTCTGTTCACTTTTGGGGGAAACCGGAGACAGATTCCCCTTTGCAAATAGCTCCGCTAACGAGAAAAGGGATTTAAAAAAAAAAAGGTTGTTTCTCATTTTGCACTGGCACTTCTGTGTAAACGTTTGTGACAAAGGCGTAGCCATTGAAAGGAGAGGCGCTCAACGCAACGGAAACCTGGTCAGGCGGGGCGGTCAGCCCTCCCCCCGGCTCCGCGGTTGATGGCTTTTACAGTAATGAAACGAGGTGGGGAAAAACAGGCCTGTATTTTACATCTCATTAACACTTGACCTCGTTTCACACAAACACATAATTTTATGTTAATCTTCGGGCGGCGGTTCCCGCTGCTCTTGACTCCGCTAAGAGCCATATGGAGAGAGCCTCTGCCTTGCAATTATCTCCGGCAGATCGCTCGCGCCTTGGACACCGTTTTTTTTGTCTCCCGATTTTCCCGGGTACGACGAAATGCGAAGAAGTGAATTCATTACGCTCGCCGTAACGAGGTGGAGTACGTCTGCCGAGTGCATTAAAGCAAATTAGGAAAGCGCGCGGGATATGATCTCATGCATTGTTTGCCGACATCCGGTTCGTTCCAGTTCTGGGTAGGAGGGGGAGAAGGGGGGGGGGGGTCGTGGTGTTCCTACCTCGGTTTTGGCACCCTGTCCTCAGGGACGGGCGTCCACGTGGAGTCCGGCGACTTCTGCTCCTTGAAGCGGCCGGTGAAGGCCAGGGCGACCTCGGCCATGTCGTAGGCGCACACCGCCGAGCCGGGAATGCTGCGAAAGGATTCCCAGACACGGCCGTTATTTTCCCCGACGGAACGCCGCGATCCGCGGCGCACATAGCTATGCCCTGATTCACTCCTCTGGCTCCGGGGGCCGTTTCTTAAAGGAGATCTCAGCTGTTTTGGCCCGGGGACGCCGGGGGACGGGGCCGCACAAGGCCAGAATTGTGACCGTCACAGAGACGTTATTCTGTCAACCTCGTGGCCCAGGCCGTAAATCTCTGAAATGTGACAGCAGTGGATATATACAGAACAAGAGGAATGCCAGGCCATCCAGACAGTCTGTAAAGATAATGACTAATCTTTCCCGCAAGTTTACAGTCGGGAAGCCAGTCCAAAATGTGTCTGTTATCATTTTGTCCGCTGGAATAACTGGAAAAATATGGTTTAACCAGAAGACAATCTAAATGAATTTTGTCAGTTGCCGCAAAGAGCTTTATAGCTCTGTTACCATGCCAAGAGCTACATATCAATATCTTGTGGAATATAAAAAATTGCTTGTCATTAAAAAAATGCCTCGTTTTCCATCATGTCCAATCATGCTGATTTAAATGCCCCTGTACCATCTCTATATATTCCCTGTTTATGCCAATGCATAAAATCATATATCCTTGTCTCCGTACTGTAACAAGACAAAAGCTAATAAACTAATGCGCAGGGTAACATTAAGGTTAACAACTGGCTGCTTGTAAACAGTCTGTTTTGATGACTATAATCAATCATTTTCAGTGTGCCGTGTCAAAACAAGAGATAAAAGAAAATAACGGCTCTCTTCAGGGTCGCAAAGGAAGTGGCGGAGTGTCTGGCCCCCCGCTTTCGCACCTGTTGTAAGGTGTGGAGAAGGTTGCCATGACGACGTCGCGCCCGTTGATGTGGATCACGTCGGTGACGGCCTGGAGGATGTTGAAGTAGAAGTGGGAGTCGCCGGGGATGGAGCAGTTCAGCCGGGTCTTCAGGAAGGAGGTCCACTGCTTCTCCAGGACCCTCTGGGAGCCCCCCCTGTCGTTTTTACACACCCTCGCCACCCGCGGGAACACCACCTGCGGTCCGCACAAGCAGGATCAGACCGCGTGCAGCCTGCGGCCACTGCCACGCCCTATGGCCAAAGCCTTCACTGCGCCTCATGCAGTGCCCTCCAACCCTGGTCCTGGAGAGTGACTGGGTCTGCTGGTTTTCATTGTTACTCTGCACTTAATTAATCAACTAGGGCAGTTGTTTACACACTTAACTCACCTCGCCTGGTTACCTGGGTCTCAACAGGGCACTGATTTTACGGTGAAAACAAAAACCAGCAGACCCAGTAGGACCAGGGTTGGAGACCACAGCCAGTAATGAAACATGAGCCCGAACATAAACACAAGGCTTAATACCTAGACGGTCACTCAATGTTAAGTTGATAATGTAATTAAGAGAAAATAAAATATATTTAAAAAAACGATATATCCGATATGATAACAATAATAATGTTTGGAATAATTGACAATTTATCAATCAATTTTCGGTTTTACAGTTGGATATGGTTGGGTATAAAAAAGAAAAGTGCTCTAGTCACTTTTCTCCTCCATAAAGTCAACAATGGCCAATCCCTGACAGGTCATAGCTAACAATCTTTCACTTTTAATTGGAGGCAAAAAATAGGCCTCTGGATTGATGACATGTGGCATGCACTGCAGTTTTGCAGACCGCCAGTTTAATCCAGACTCAACGATTAACAACCCCGACAAAACATTTAACTGGGTTCCCACGTTCCAGCGCAAACTGAAACAAATCCCAAATCACAGAAGTTAGATCACCCCCAAATGGATATATTTTTGTTTCTGGGTGATACTAAAAAATATTTAAATACTACTGCAGTGCTTTTGCATAATAGCGCTACATGATGGCTGGCCAAATTGTTCTGCATTACATTTAAACATCTTGCTCCCTTGGTTTCCCCCTGTAATTGTTGGTAGCACAGTAGCTACATTTTGCAATGAATAATGTGAACTAAATGTGTACCAAAAGTTAATCGGTGTGTGATTATGCTGTGTGCTGATATATACAGTGATATTTTATTTGAGGTAATGCCAAGTGCGAAAAATCATATATTAACAAGCACTCTTTCCACAAGTATTGAGTTCTAATGTGACACATTCCTTCCCATCATGTGGCTGAAAGCCAAATTAAAGTGCCGACGTATTCAGTCTCAAAGGTTAATAAAATTCTTTTGATATATTGTTTCAACTAAATCGTTTTCTTTAGGGTATGAAAAAATGATGCTATCTACATATTAAATTTAAAGGAAAAGCTTAATCAAAATGAACCAAATAGAGGCTTTTTCACTGTCTGATAGCATCTATTTGGTCACCTCATTGGAAACAGTGAGAGTGAGTGGGAAGTCCTGGGGTACAGTAGCACAAATGTGTGACCAGAGAATATTTTTAGACAAACTAAAATTCCAGACAATACAAGCATGTTTTTTTGTTTTTTTTTAAGCTAATTTTAGAGTGGACATCCTGAAATTGTTTTTCTTCACAGAAAGCGGCTGACAATTCGTTTCTTCGCAGCCAACCAACCAGACACTTGACAAACCCACTTCCTGTTTACTTCCAGGAGCACGTCCTGTTTCGGGTCCTGGGTAGGAAGTATCTTGGTTTTCAGGAACTGTTCAGTCAGACTACCCCATAAAGCACGCCCCCCCCCCCCCAACAACTCACCTTCCCCATTGTGTTGTACTCCATGGCAATTTCCCGAAAGAAGAAGTAGATAAAGTCACCATAGTCCACGGCTTGCACAAAGTATGGCTCTGGAACCACAAACCGGGAATTAGCCAGTGAAAGAGAGAAAGTATTAACTAAATCCACATTCGAGAATTCAAAATGGCTGCCAATAATGAACAAAGTGCTAATTTATCACTCAGCTATATTTACACGTCGCAAAACATAGTTGGCATAATGGAACATAGTTAACATAATTAAGCCCAATTTACTGCAGACTCTGATGCAAACACAGAGGGATTGAGCTGTAGCTCATTATGCAGATTTATCGAGGTAAGGGAAAATAAACAAGTGCTTCACTTTTATTGCCGGAGAGAAGAGCCTCTTCCCAGATGGACGCAGGTCGCGTTGACCTCTCTGAGAGTCCGCGGGGTCAAAGATCGACCGCTTTCACTCTTTTGCATACTCTGTGCTTATAAATCTGCCAGGGATATTCCTGCTTTCTTCCCACCGGCTTCCCGATTCTCCACGCTTCGTTCAGCAGGTTGTGAGAATGCAGTACGTAGGGGAACATAGACTGGAATGGGCTGCACTGAAGGCCACTGCCATTGAGGGACACGTGTGCTTCTGTTGCTGACAACACACAGCATAACCATAGCTGCTGGTCCAGCACAGCATTCAACCCCTGTGGTAATAAGTAGCAGGAATGTAGTGCTCGAATGGTTTGTTATATTCTACACTCTCAGAAAAATGAGTTAGTTTTGCTAGTCTCCGTAGAGGAACCCTTTTTAGTTCTTTATGGAATCCTGTGTAGGTGTGAAGTGTGAAAGCTCCCAGACAAAGAACCGTTTCGCCAAACAAAGAACCCTCGAACTAGATAGGGTTCTTCCATCGAATCAAACGGTTCTTTTGGAATCGTTTTTTTTTAGAGTGTACGCATAATGAATCTCTCTTTACCTCAATGGGCTTTTCAGGCACCAGGTTTGGAATCAACCAAAATGAAATCTGAAAATTCCGAGGGGTGGAAATTTTCAATCGATACCGCCATTGTGGTTCAATTAAAGAAACTCAAAGGACCTCTCAGATAAATCACAAGCAGCTGTACTACGCCGTTATTACGGTACGTGCCAAGCTTGCGGCTCTGAAAGCTGGTTTCCAGCTGAATTCTGCAGCCGGGCTTTCAAAGGCTCCTAATTTGGAGCGCGCTCTCTCTTCCCCGGCCTACTCCGTGCTAAGCTAGCCGAGCCGAGCGCTGACTCACAGCTCACGAGAAACAGAAAAGTCACACGTACGGTGGCCCGTGTGGACACACAGAGCGTGGTCAGCACGTCCCCCGGGCCACCCTGCGTACGGGGGCCCCGGGCGGGTGGAGGTGTCCGCTCACCTTTGAGCCATTTGGAGTCGTGTTTGACCGTGCGCAAGGTGGGGCTGTCTCCCAGGCTGCGATAGATGACAGCGTCGATGGCCAGGAAGTCTGTTACCGTGGCGGAGTAGAGCTTTCCATCTGGAGAGGGAAGAAAGAGGCGAGAATGAGTCTGGAGCATCAATCATCTCGCAGGATCGCGGCTCGATGACTAGATACACAAATATGTGAGGAGGGCTCCAGTCCTGAGGCTGGGAGACTCACTGCCCGAGTATACCAGGACACACACACATGCGAACACACACACACACGTGCACAAGCGCGCACACACAACCACACACACACGCACATGCACACGCGCGCACACACAACCACACACACAGAAACACACACACACACACGCACATGCGCGCACACAAAACCACACACACACAAACACACACACAAATACACAAGCACATGTGCAAACACACGCACACATGCAAATACTGTAAAAACACACAGAAATGCACACATGCAGTAACACATGACTGAATGCAGACACACATGCTCTCTCCCACAGACACACACACACACACACACACACCCATACACACGCATTTATGCCATACACACACACACAGATGCACACACACACACACATACACAGACGCACACACACACACACGCATGCCACACGCGCGCACAATCCAGGCTTCCTGGCTGGAATTACTTCATGGTTTGCTGGACTACTGCACTGGAAACTTTAACTGCATAATTGAAAGGGCAGCAAAGGAATAAATGGGTCTTGATTATACAGAGATTTGCTTCTGTTACAAATGAACGGGGCCATCCCCAAGTGTTTACTCTTCCTTGGCAAAACAGAAAAACAGGATCATAACCGAGTTAGCGGCGAATATCAATGGAAATGAATCACTATAACAGCTCTAGAAACCCGAGGAGCTGAAAACCCACGACTGGAAAACTGACTCACCACGGTCTGTTTTTTTCCCCTTATTGATTTATTCTGAATCCCCGCATCTCTGTGAAGACTCGCTTTTATTCGGTTTTAAGCCACAATAGCTCCGACCCCAAAGAAAAAACCACGCCGTGGTTCCAGGCTGCCAAATAGAGACTCGTCTCTTCTCCAAAGCAAAGAAAAACAACAACAGGTCAACAGACTCCTGCCCCTTTCTCTGCATATGCTCCTTTCGCTATTCTCTGTGCCATATACAAAGATTCACCATATTCCTCATGACCTAAGAAGCATATTCAAATGAGAAAATGCGTTCCGAATAATAAATAGATCTACCGCCCTCTACTAACTCACTATGGCTCTGGCAAGTCAAGCTGAATTTAAGCTAATTCGGGAAATAAACTGAAATAAAAAGCTGAAAAATTCCCTTCCTGCTGGATGAGGATCGCTCCGTTATCGAACTGGATTTCGGGCGAATTGACAAAACCGGATTGGAGCCGAGCCCAACCCGACGGATAAATGCGCGTGACCTAATGTGCGTCTTTTCAACTGAAAACGGGAGCCGGCTCCCTCGGCGAGTCCAGCTCCCTCGGCGAGTCCCGCCGGCGCGCCGCTGCGAGGACAGGGGAGGCCCGGGCCTTTAGAGATGCGCTGTGATGTTCGGCGCCAGGGCTTTGTCGGCGAGCGGCAGCTGTTGCCCTGACACATGTCCGCGAGAGGAGCGGGCAACGCCAACGTTCACGGGGGTCGCGCCAGAGAATGCTGTCGCCCCGCAGCTACATCGCCGGCCGTGAGCATCCGCGTGGC
This sequence comes from Conger conger, assembly GCF_963514075.1. Lineage (NCBI taxonomy): Eukaryota > Metazoa > Chordata > Actinopteri > Anguilliformes > Congridae > Conger > Conger conger. The sequence continues at coordinate 8,109,934 of NC_083770.1, forward strand.
ACCCGCGCTGCGCTCCTAAAAAGTCATATTGTAACTTAAGCCATTAGGCTTTGCTTGTACTACTACTTAGACCGTCTTGGATGACTTGCCTCGCGGTAAACACAGCTGTAAGGCTTCTTTTTTTCATTTAGGTGAGTCCCTTTGCTCAACAGTGTAAGCAGGGATACTGCTCAACAGTGCTTTACGACCCACAGCCATTATTAAAGTGCGCTGTAAAATCGCAAATATGTGATTATAATTTCCTAACCGGAACATTCTAATGCTGCTCACTACTGGTAATTGAAAGCAGTGGAGTTCTAGAAAAGAGTAATCCAAAAGAAATGCAAAAAACCTATTCTTCAAAGGGTTTAGTAAGAGTGCACTTCCGTAGACCCCACACCACAATTACACAATCCAAACCCAGTAAGAAACCGGCCTTCTCTGTTTAATAATGTTTCTCATGACTCACTCCTCTATACGAAGTGACATTTGCGGATATTGCGATTGGACAGGCACTAGGCGGGCGGGGGGGGTAACAGAGGAACGCGTGAGGGTGTGTGTCGGGCGGGGGGGGTAACAGAGGAACGCGTGAGGGTGTGTGTCGGGCGGGGGGGGGGGGGGCTCACCAGCAAAAAGGGCCACGTTGGCGTGCTTGGCGTCGTACGGGCAGCGGGCCATCCCGCTGATCTCCTCGCTGAGGGCGTCCAGGGTGTCCATCTGCAGAGGGAGAGCAACGCGAGTCAGGCCAGACGGAGGCACGCCCACGCCCACGCCCGTGCCACCGCGTCCCCTCCGGGGGGGACGAGCTCGCCATCTCTCGCCGCTGAAATAGCTGTCGCCGTTAGCGCGCCGGACAGCAGATGCCCCATATCCCATCCCGCCAGGGCGCACGGTCCCGGCTCAATTCCCTAAATCTGCAACCCAACGCACATCAAAGGACGGAGCGCTATCAGGGCGGGAGTGGAGAAGGGGTTGTCATTGTTCGCCCAAATCAGGTTACTGTCTAAATTATTTCTGAGTTGCTTTTTTCCTTCACAAAGCTGGCACATTTCCAGGTAAGATAAGAGCTTATCCTGCTCCTAAACAAGTAACTTTGTTTTCTACTCTCGACCCAGACGGAAACAGCGGTCATCCGCTCGCCCAAAAAGGTCAAACTAGCGTTTCGCTGAGTGTAACTGACAAAGAGGAAGAAAGAAAGAAAGAAAGAAGAAGTCTGGAATAAAATGACTTGCAACCTCGACGGCGGTCCATTTCTCCTTTGCATTTACATGTGAGAAACCCGCAATTATCGCGAACGCGAACGCAAGGAACGGAGAGTACCAGAGATTCACGCCTCTCTTCTTTATTTTCCCTTGACGGAGGCCTCCTCCTCCACCGCCCCCCCCCCCCCTCCCGCCCCCTCCCTGCATCCGTGAGAGGCCCCCGCTTTCTCCCGGCTTCACCGTGGCGATGAACTCTGTGTTCGGAGGGCTTGGCTCACTGTCAGTGATCTATTCCTGCCTTCTGAATAGGAGGAAGAGACTCTCACAGACAATCAGAGGAGATATACGGGGTCGACCCCATATCAAACGGCAGGACCAAAAGGAACACTGCTTCTATTGTCGTTTTTTTTCTTTTCTTCGAAAAAACAAACTATTTTTCGACTTCTAAAGTACACGCCGTCGCAAAATGTAGGCCGTCTCAAATAAACAGAACGATTGTCCGACCTTAGGAACAATAAATATTTGTTTAGAGCGAATTAATTGGTTGAAAGAAAACGGGGCCACTGTCCAACAGTCACAGGGGCGTAAATATGGTTGTGTCACCCTCGCCGCTTGGCTTCCTCACTGCTGGCTGCACACCGGATCCCTCACACTTCACCTTCCCCGCTTCTGTTGATGGGCGATCCTGGGTAATTATGGGGATATACTGCCAATCCATATCACCTGGCTCCCCTCCCCCCCCCCCCTGTTCCGCCCGGCAACAGGTGATGTAATCCACACCGGCCGTACATCAAGTCGAGCAGCCGAGGGAGGCTTATTACACGGGGCCCCTCTCCTTCCCTCAGGGGCCGGGCCAGGCCTGGCAAGGTGTCTGTCTGAGTGGGTCGGCAGCACTAGAGTCGGGCGCCGGTGGAGGAGCTGGCTGCAGATGGGTTGCGGGAGGAGGGTGTGTGTGTGTGTGTGTGTGTGTGTGTGTGTGAGGGGAGGAAGACGCGGTCGACAGGAACATTTGTACAGGCCCCCGACTCCCCCTTACTCTCCCTCCCCCAAACGGCCCTGATTAATGTGGGATGAGTTTGGCCCCGAAACAGAAGCTCCTTTCAAGCCTGTCACGCCGGGGAGATGGAGAGGCGGAGCGCGGCCAAGGTGGCGGCACACATGCGATTTCCCCTCCCGCCCCACCCACCCCCCCCCGCCCTGAACGGCGCACACAGCCAGCACACCCAGGGGGCTTTCGGCGGGGCCGCGGTGGGGACATTTGGCGGAGGGAGGGGTGCCAAAGAAGCCGTCAGCGCACTTCACCTCCGCGCCATCGGCTAACGTCACGACGCCAGCGGCTGGAACGCACGGACTCCGGGCGCCAGCAGACGCCACAATGACGACGGCAGTCTGACAACGTCGTCGGCGGAGGTGTCTTGTCGTGAAACCAGCCGTGTCCCTTTCCCCCCTCTGGGCCCTTCCCGAATATTCCCCCCCCGTATGACACCCGGGCGCTGGAGTGGGAAAGAGCGGTCTGTTGGCTTTTATCGGTTTGGGGAGACGTAGCGCGTTAGCCTTGTCCCGTCGTCAAACAAGGCACGGTGTGCGGCTTTAACAATGGCTATAAATACCTCCCCACGTTAAGTCACGCGACAGCTTATGGCGCACATCGCCATATGGAGCGCCGTCTTCAAACACCCCGCCGCCTGCACGGCTCATATCCTCTTAATGAAGATCTTTTTCATTTCCCCGGCCGCAGCCTATAAGCACATCCGCCCAAGTGCGCACTAAAGACACTTTTTAAGTAAGACGATAAACATTTCTTGCAAGCTTTAGGAACTGCGAGCGGCCCTGAGGAATCGCAACACGCGCTCCGGAAAAAAAAAAAACACGGATAGATAACAGAGCCGGCATTCTTACTGAATTACGGATTCATTCCTCATGGGTCCGCTGCTCTGCCTTCACGCCTGTTTGAATTACTCAGCTTTTAAATCAACAGCTCCTAACCACATCCGCGAATGGCATCGCGTTCATGTGATCGGCGAAGGAATCCATCAGTAGGATTCTCGTAACCCGTATTTTAGCTCTGTGTCCTCGGGTCTCCGCGAGTCACTTCCCGCAGGTGTCAGAACCTCTTACGCACACGTTTGTTTGGGTTACGCATACCCAGCGGATTCTGGGCGTGTGAGGGCAGCTCCGGATTAGCATGAGGAAACATGAGGCTTACCTTGAACGTTTGACACGAGGGGTTGAACGCGTTGGTCCCGCACACAAACAAGGTGTCGTTGTTTTGCTGGAGGAGGACTTTGATGAAATTGTGACATTCATCCTTCGGAGAGAGAAAAAAAAAACCCCACAATGCATTTGGTGAGTGGTACACAGTTCCCCTGGATGTAAAGATATAAGTTCAAACGGCCGCTTGGTTGCTGAGCGAACTCTCACGGGTTTGTACGCACAGTACGCTAAAGACTCGAGTTGCTAAGAGATGGATGGTCCTTGGCAATGGAAATAATTGTGCATACATCCCTATGAAATCTGGTTTTGCATAATTATGGCAGTAAAAGTTGTGTTAATGGCGAATGGTAAAAGCGAGGGAACACAGATCTCTGGGAACGCATTCCTCTTTATGAGCATGCTCAGATGATGCAATATGAGGTCGAACATCTGCCATCACCACTACAGGCCTCGCTGAAAACATTTCCGAAGATTAAACGACCCTAATGATATTAACTTCGGCTATATTACCTTTTATATTTCCCTTATTACCTCTATTACCCCTGTAGAGAAAATCAGATTTTTTCTTTATTGATATATAAAAGAAATGTGGGTAAAAGCGTAAAACTGAAATAAATCTCTTCTTATCCAGCCTTGACAAGGTCAATCTGTATTTGGCAGGGATCACAAGTACAATAATAATAATCGCTAAAGCAGCTATAAGCAATTGTGCAGATGCAAAACTATGATATGTCTAAAGCACTGTGCCGTGTTCCACTGAGGTCACTGTGGAAAGAGCTTCTGCAGCAACGTCACAGGGAAATAAATACTTAGGAGGCAGTTTTCTTGGTTGTCTCATATTTCGGTGTTCCCATTATGCTTATGCTTTCTTGATCATATTTGACAATAAAAAATGACTTTACAAACGGAATCAGTCCAGGAAACCTTAGCCTGTTCCTTCCCTTGCAACACACACACACACACACACACACACACACACTTAACTTAGTGCATATTGATCAAGATGATCACTGATTGATACAAATCTTTTATCGATCATATTCACTTGATTGAACTAATGTTCAGTATACATAAAGAGACTGTTCACCAAATACTGTAGATATAACTAATTCTTTTTTTAAACCCTGGTAATACTGTTTTATATAACAGCACAGTGAATCCGATTCCGTGAGCTGAAGAAGTGGTAGCCTCTCAGTAACTCATGACGATGCGCTACGCTACACTGAGCGCATAACGGTTAGGCTGTAAAGCGTCCTTGTGACAGTCTTTTGCAAAAAGCTCTTTACAAATAAACTTTTATTGGAATGGAATTGAATACGGAGGGCACACTGGTATGAAGCCAAGACCGTCAGTCTCAGAAGCCGCCGGAAATACCTTGTGCTTCCCCTTCATCCTGCAGGTGTCCACGTCCGGCTGCCTGGACTTCCATGTTAGTTTCTGCGGGGAGGAAGAGAAATCGATAGTGATTCGCTTGACTTTCGCACTGGAGATTTCTCCGGGGAGACCGCGGGTCTTAAAAAAGATTCAACCCATTTCGCAAGGCCACAGCTCCGCGCCTGGTTCCCCGGGCCTGTTTTCTGAGGGTTAACCCCAGGCATGCCAGTGTGGGGAAAAAAGCCTGTGTCTGTAAGCAAACTTAAAAATCTGGCTCTGAAAGAAGGCCCGGTGAACTGAGCCGACATCGCCGTCTTGGCTATCGATCTCGCCCGCATCGCGCCGATCCGCCCGGCTCTCCGGATTTCGCCGCGGTGAGGTGAAAGACGAGGCCTCTGGGTAAATCTCCGGTTTCTCCACCGGGCCCTCCGCCACGGGGAGACGGAGTGTGACGTTCGATTCCCTGCCGGATAACGTGGGTAACGTGCCTGATCATGCTCCGGTTCCGTGCGGGTAATTAGACTGTGCGGTTGGCTGGGCTGGGCTGGGCTGGGCTGGGCTGGACTAGGCTGGGCTGGGGTGGGGTGGGGTGAGGGGGGATTGTGGGCAGGTCAGGACACATACCCACACCACGCTCACCTTGCTGAAAAAGATCTCCTCTGTGTTCGCCGTGTCCATGTCGACCGCGTATATGTGATCCCTGAAAGAGACCATAGAAAAAAGGACAGAAAAGAATCGCGTTAAAACAGTTTTGAGGTTTGCGTCCTTTCATTTTGAGAAATGGTGCATGCCCCATATAATCGTTTGTTTCCCCCCTACTCCAAAAACACTGCGCATAACCGCACACATTGGTGCTATCTGCTCCTTCAGACAGAAACAGCCCACAAAGGTTCTGAGTGCTGCCTTGGAGACAAAGGCCCCTTTGTCTCCCGGCAAAGGTTTGCAGGAGGGGGGAAAGAGCCAAGTCACTCTAGGCTGTTCAGGTCAATTAAGCGCAGTGTTCACCCACAGGAAATTTATACCAACAGTCATTAAAGCCCAGACAGGACTTCTGTGTTTCACTGGAAATACAGGTTTCCTACCACTGTGTAAACCAACATGTGGAAAACATAAATGTCTTTTTTCTGAAGTCCGTTGACAATCGAGAAATTCTTTCCGAGACAAAGGTGGCACGTGCGGGAAAGCGTTTGAGCCGGGGAAGGAGAAGACTTTGGGCGCAATTCTCTAAACGGTATAATTTGTTTAAGATTACTTGCAAATGTGTTTTTAATCACAGAGTACGCTGCTAGCCTCTTGCAGATTTTGGTTTAATTATATCTAGCAACCTGCAGAGAGACTTGCCTTCTCATTAACTAAATCACTAAAGTCTAGAGGAGCAGCAATTTTGGTAGGAACTGACTTTGTACAGGCTTCCTGGGGCCCTGGTATCTTTTACAGAATGAAACATTCATACCAAGGTGAACTTTGCTATCAAAATTGTTGGCTGAATAGAATAACTCTTTTTCTAAGCATTGCAGCTTGAAGAAATGCAGTTATTTTTGTGAATTGACAATACAGACATTTGTTTTTGACTGTTTTTCGACTGCACCTGGACATCAAACAGGTATGCCTTTGTTCAATCCAACAGCCGTATACATTGTGTTTTGTCACAGACCTTGAGAAAGGAATGTTATCCTTTCATTTGATGAGCGTAGGCTAATCGCATCATTGCAATAGCTTCCATCCGTTTGGTAAGGCGAGGAGGCCTGACTTGCACTTCCTGCAATATGGGTGGGGCGAAGCACCAGGGCTGCTTTCAACACGGGCAGACTGCAGGCCCCTAACTGACCAGAGGGGTCACTATTGTGCATGAGTTGAGCGATATCCTGAATCCTGAAACACTCCATTACATTACATTACATTACTGGCATTTGGCAGACGCTCTTATCCAGAGCGACGTACAGTTGATTAGACTAAGCAGGAGACCATCCTCCCCTGGAGCAATGCAGGGTTAAGGGCCTTGCTTAAGGGTCCAACGGCTGTGCGCATCTTATTGTGGCTACACCGGGGATCGAACGACTGACCTTGCGTGTCCCAGTCATTTACCTTCACCACTACGCTACAGGCAGCCCTCCCTCTCGGCTATGGCTCCATCAGGCTATGGCCAATCGGCCAATGGGAATCCAGGGCATAGTCAGCACTGGCAAGGGTCAAAGGGCACTATACCATTATACTGTGTGGTTCAGTGTTTTCATCAGGGATTTGAATCCTCTGTTACTTTCGTTTGAGTTTATTTTATACATGTGTATACTGTGCTGAAACTGCTATTTTGCGTAAAAACTGAAAAAGTAACAGTTCCGGAAATCCTACATGCCCTGTAGCACTGCTGGCGTTCCTTGCGCTTAAAAGTGCGCAGAACTGACCAAAGGGCCGTCGAAATCTTTCAATCTGAGCACATCCTGCCGTCGCTTGCCACAGGGAACGCTGAACGCACCACGACAGAGATCACAGGCTCCATTTTATCTGCATCAAAACAGCGTGATCGTGTTCAACAGAGGCCTGGCCTAGATTTACTTTTAAAGCAAAAAAACATGGGCAAAAATGAAAAGGCTGGAGTTTCCCCCTCCAGGTTCGACGCCGGCGGTCCCTCCCGATCGGGTAAGCCGGGCCTGGGCAGAGACGAGGGCAGTGGGGGGGGGGGGTCGGGGATCTGGCGTAAGACGCGGCCGGGCCGGGCGGTGCGTCATCCAAACATCCTGGCGGCACAATGGCGTCGCTGTCGCTGTGTAAACACAGCCAGTCAAACACGGTCTGCACCTGCGGAGGCGTCCGTGCAAGCCTCTGCTTGTCCGGGCCCGGCCCTCCGCCACCCTCGGTTAAAAAGACCCACTCAAGACACTGTGGTGCCGTTTCACTTCGCCAAATCCCCACCGCCTCCCTCCGCTGGCGGCCCTGGAAGACGGGCGCTTTTTGACCGAGCTTCGCTTAACGCAACACTGGGAAGGCGAGTAGACACAAAGCCTGGGACGCTAGGGGGTGAACACAGAGGTGTTAGCACTTCTGTTCAGCAAATGGGTCCACCATGGTCAGGTCATCAAGCACAAACACAAAGCACCCCCCCCCTCAACATTTTTGTTACTTTTACCAGCATATCCCTTCAGCTGTCTCTCCTCATCATGCCCTCTGTCAAACTTTGTTGTGTCTGTTTTATGTTTGTTTTTTGTAACTTGTATATACAATTCTTCGTACGATGCACTTGATATTAACCTCTGCCAAATAGCCACAATCCAAAAAAAACAATCAACTTAACGTAAACACGATGTTAGCTGGAGGTCGTCGGATTCTAAAACAATAAGTAAACCAAGACCTAGCTGATGAGGACTACGTAAATATCCACGCGGCGGTAAAGACGTCGGCTTGTTGTGGGGGTTCTGGGGGGAAACGAGGCTCGGGCACCGGCCGCGCACACAGAAAGCCTTTGTGCTGAAGAATGTCGTTTTCATAACTCCCCATTTCTTCTGGGGGTGACCACGGGCCAGCGCGGTCCATCTGGTGGCCTTTTGTAAAACAATCTCTCAGTCGGACGGCAGAAAGCGGGGAGTCATTAGTATGCACCCCCACACCTCCCGCCTCCGACTGGTGAGCCCCCCCGCCACTTCTATGTGCAACCCTCTTCATAACCGGATCATGTGTGGCTGGGGGGCATTGTGCATCGTTTGCTTCTAAAACACACACCTCTGCACATGCAGCCCACACGCGTAATACATGAACGAGCGGTTTGGCGGTGGCTAAACGGACGCCATTGTGCCTGAGCGTTGTGACGACACTCGTGGGAAGCATCAAGCATCCGTGGCCGGCTTTTCTCATCGTCTTTCTCGGGTCAGTTTTGTCGCGAAGTCCCGATTCACATTGAGGGAAGCCAAGACAAGACGCCGCCGTGGGCGTCGTTAGCAAGCAGGCAGAGGAAGCACGATCTACGTCGCTAACAGGATTTCGTTTCGCTGCGGTTGCCGGATCCCGCGCGGTTCCGAGGCGGCCCCCGGGTTTTCGGGACAGCCAGGAGCCGCGGGGGTGCCTCCCTCTAATCTCTCCCACTTTTTCCGATTCCCACCCTCAATCAAGGCGCGGGAACGAGGGCTGGGTGAGGTTGCCATGGCGAGCGGGAGCCGGGGCAGGGAATGTCGACAATGCCCCTCGCGCCTGGGTGACCTGGCAGGGCCCGCTGGCCCTCGCCCACTGGCGGGCTGGCATTCGCACGCTCAGCTCCCCGCAGGCACATTTCGGGAAGAGGCTTAGCGCCTCTAAGCCGCACCGTCGACGGTGGAAACCGGTCCCGGGCCCTGCCCTCGCCCACCATAACAAACACAGGGAGCGGCGGTCGGGGACTCCGCCATCCGCGAGACGGGCGTTTCGACGCAGGTCTGGAACCCTGCCCGCGCCAAACTCCGAGCGCGGTCAACACACCCACCAGGGTCGCCGCCGTTCTCGTTTCCGAATTTCGAAGCGGCTGGAGTGGACGCGGAAAGGTCACAGCCGGTACCGCGAGGGGCGTGCCGCGCGTCCGTCTGAAGTCGCGTTAATTCAAAGCGTCGCACCGGAAATTCAATCATCCGCCCTGCAATTTTATTATTCAGTGCCAATGTTCAAGAAGCATTGAAGCTTTGTGAATAAATTCTTTTTCCCAAGGTTTCGTGTTAAGAGGTTCCCGGATAACGTGCTAATGGTTTCAAAATGTGTGCTTAAGTGGTTGTAAAAAGTGGTTTTTCATTTTATTGAAAAATTATTTCATTTACGCTTTGTTGCTCAACTGGAGGCACCAACTTGGATGAAGCACAGTCAATGAGTCACAGAAGGAAATGAGGCCTGGTTTAAAGCCTGTGTCCTCGTTACTGCAGGAATGAGCAAACGCGGAATAAAGGAAGGATAAAACTATCGAACAATTGCATTGACAAACACCCAATGTTTTGTCACAGAACCACAGTCCTGGCTGTGTATTTTTAGAAATCGTGATAACAGAAGCTGTGAGTGACTAAAGATTACAACCTCATTAATATTTCAATATTTGCATGTAATTACTGTCTCGCGCAGAGACTCATTTACTGCATCTGTCGAGGTTCCGCCGGTGCCAATAAGTATGATTATCTTTTTTCTCAAAATGCAGCCAAATTTTGGGTCTATTTACAGTGTATATCTGTGTATCTGTGTGTCCTACTGTTGATAGAGCTTGCGGAATAATCTTCAGGGCACGACAACTGAGCCAAAGAGATCTCCGCCATTCAGAAAATCGGCCCCGACAGTGTTTGCAGATGGAATTCACTTGGTCTGGCCATCTGCAGGGCCAAACTCTCCGGCTGATGATTCGCCGACAGATATTTCGGCCTCCTGCACATGCCGCCCGTGTCTCTGACCCAATCATAAATCAGCTCCATCTGGGTCCTTCGCCCTCTGTTCACAAGGTGTCCGACAGCCATTGACCAGGTCCTCCACCCTGGGTCAACAGGCCGCCCCCAACTGTGACAAAATTCCAGTCCCTTTTTACGAGCCGCCACTTTGAAACCTGCAGAATTGCCCGTCGCCCTGTTTTTTTTTTTTTTTTTTACGATTTTTTATGGCAAAGGCTAATTTGTTTCCACAGCCCTCTTCCCTTTCCCAGACAACGCCCACCACTAAAACCCCCCACCGCCCAATGCAAAGAACAGATGTATGCTAATCAAACTGCACTGCGGTGACCTGTAGAGTCGAACCACTCAATAACCAGAGGTGTTTTCAGTCTGCAAAGTTTTATATCCAGTTGGGTATAAAACAGAAGTCTCTTAGGGTATTCTACACTAATGTTAGGTCTAGATTCGGAAGTGGAATATATTTTTTGACACTTGGTTCATGTGAAAGTGGTCCATAAGTTGCATTAAGCCAAGAAACAGAATCATCACTGCTAAACAATTTCAGGTTAATTCCTAATTTTTTTACATATTGAAAGCGTACATTTATTATATAAGCTCATAATCAAGCATACGGCCACAATTACTGGAGCAACCTTGCTTCATTTGTTTACTGGGAATTCTTAACACGCTTGTCGGACATTAGCAAATAAAACTGATGGAATTGAATTATCCAAATAACCAGGTGTTGAAGAGGGCTCTTGAACTCCCTACAGCAGAGTTACATTTTAATAAAACACTGATTAAATTAGCAGCCCCCTACAGTCATGATTATGCAGGCTGCAATCTCTTCCACTGAACGTCAATTCCAGTCAAAACATCCCTCTGTGTTTTGTTGATCTTCTAGCCCGTTCTCCGCTGCTGGGAGGATCGCGTGCCCCGCGGAACCGTGTTAGCAGCGAACCGCGATAGCTACATCGCCGATAAGCCGAGGAAAACAAGCACTCCAAGTTCTTTCTCCCCTCTCTGGGTCTGTCTGCGGGCCAGAAAGCAAGGCCTCGGCTATAAATCAGGGCGTTGTCCGCAAAGTGTGATTGTGCTTCTGCTTACACAGGAAAAAAGACCTATGCACAGAGCATTAATCAGGCTGCTGCTTCTACTAACGGGGGGGGGGAGAAGAAGCCCCCGGTCCTCATCTTGTGACCGTGTTATCGCAGCACGGCGCTTCTCAGATGAAAGCACTGACGTAAGGCTGCTTCGCTGACAAAAAAAAAAGAAAAAGGCCCCCAAAAATGGCAAACTCACTATTGTTTTGCAGCCTCGACCTAATAAATATTGTAGGAGAGCCCAGACTCGCTTTCTAAAGCGTAGTTGAAAGTGACAAGAAGCCCAGTTTACCCAAAAAAAGACTTTTCATCTAAAATGCACATTCTCGCGCAAGATTTCCTTAAAGGCTTCCGGCAGCTTCCGACATTACAGAGGGAGCTGCTTAAAGTAGGAAGTTTTCTTTTCCGCGCCCCCACCTCCCGCTGAGAATCGACATCCTATTCTAACCGCCTCCAATGGTCTCTCCAGCCCATCGCCATGGATAAAGGGAATCTGCCCAAGAAGCGAGGGCCGCGTTTCTTAATGGCGCACAGAATGCAACAGCAGTCAATTCCCATTTCACTGAGCGTTTCACCTCTTTCCAAGCCCGCCCAGACTGCCAAGCGCACTGCCTTTTATTTTCTCCCGGCTGTGGGGTGAGCACAATGTGGCTCCTCTTCACAGAAGGCTTTTTTTTTTTGGCAGCGGCACTTTTTTTTTGCGGCGGTGAGGTTTAAGCGGAGATGTGAGACTGGGGTGGCGGGCGGGTGGGAGGGGGGAGGGGGGTGTGGAGGGGTGCAGGAAATCGGGGAGGGGCAGGGGGGAAGGGTGCAGGAAGAGCACTGACCTGGCCGCGATGTAGAGAGTCCGGTTCATGGTCACGATCAGCTGGATGTCCATTCGGTGCCTCTGGGTGCTGTTTCTTCCGGGCTTGTGGCCAACGAAAGCCGGGTACTGCTTCGTATCTGCGGGGGGGGGGAGAAGCCGGTTCTCATGTAGGCCCAGGCCTGCGACGCTCCCTGCCTCAGCCTTGTCACACATTTGTCTTAATTGATGTTATTTTTTAGTAGCCTGTGAACTACAGTACAGGGAAATGAACAGTAGACTCCTGTATGATTCGGGAGACACTCACTGTAGCCCCTATGGTGCTGGCTCAAATAATTGAATAAGCTACATAAGCACATACATCATATTTAAGTACACAGTATATAGATTAATATGTATTTGCGTGTGTTTGCGCGCGTGTGTGTATAATCAAACTTCACTTAATAATACATAACATGAATTATTCAGTGCAGTCTGCACGGATAACAAAATAATGTGAATAAGAATACCACAGTAATGTGTGTATAAATGAGTTTCTCAAATTATTATTTGTGGGTCGCTTCGATTGTGGTAAGACAAAACTCTCCCCCGGGAACATCTCATGTTATATGCACTATGACGCAATTTATAATGTGTATCTACACTCAGTGAGTAGGTATTTATTAGACTTATCTTTTTGACTTATTGGTCTAATGTTGCTGTAGCCTATCCACTTAGAGGTTTGATGCGTTGTGTGCTCAGAGATGCTCTTCTGCATACCACTGTTGTAATGTGTGATTATTTGTGTTACTGTCACCTTCCTGTCAGCTTTGACCAGTCTGGCCCTTCTCCTCTGACCTTTCTCATTAACAACATGTTTCTGCCCACAGAACTGCTGCTCACTGGATGATTTTTGTTTGTCCGCACCATTCTCCGCAAACTCTAGAGACTGTTGTGTGTGAAAATCCGAAGGGGATCAATTTCTGAGATACTCAAACCGTCCTGTCCGGCACCAACAATTTTTGCACCAATTTTTGTCCAGCACCAAGTCACTTAGATCACCTTTCTTCTCCGTATTTGGTCTGAAAAACATCTGAACCTCTTGACTGTGTTTGCATGCTTGTATGCATTTATTTGCTGCCACATGATTGGCTGATTGAATATTTGCCTTAACAAGCTGGTGTCTACCAAATAAAGTGCTCACTGACTGAATATATATAATATGGACTATATATATGTGTGCTGAATGCTCTCTATAACACATGCTCGAATCGCACCATCAGGATAACAGCGGGAAGAAAGTATTCTTTTCTTATGGAGAGCAAACTATCTCTCAAAGCATTTAACCACCAACAGGAAAACAAAGAACTATCCTTTGATGTCAGAGAAAAACTTTCGTTTCAAAGACTGTTATGAGTTCACAGTTTTTGGTTCGTTTTTCTCCTTTTCTCTCTGTTTCCCTGGGCACAAACTCCCATGTACCATTCCAGCAGCGCCAGGGTGTGGGGGGGGGGGACAGATGCTACAAACACGGGAGGAATGGTGCGGAGGCACAGGGGTACTCACAGTTGCCATGCGAAATGCTGATTGGCTCCGAGTCTTCTGGAAAGCCGGCCCCGACAAACTGCAGTAGAGTAAAATACAGCAGCAAGGCCGCAGACCTCATCGTAGCTCCGCCCAATTCGGTCCTCGATTACTTCTTGATGTCGCCCTGCGGCCGGGAGATAAAACGGGAGCGTTACGGTCAGCCGTACACGCCCCGGACCACAACAGAGTCGCACGCAAATTAACTGGAGTGGGGCGGTGCTGTGCGTCGCAGATCGATGGCAGGGCTTCAGACGCAACCTGTCGTGATTAACCTGCCACCGCGGAGGACGCGGCGAGTTCTTTTTTTAACAGGGGGCTGCCAAGACGCCCAGCCACTCGCAACAGCTCACAGGGCCTGGACCCGGCGTTAGAGGGCGAATTAAAACGGAAGCACTTTCCTTTACATAATTATCAGCAGCCAAAAAACGCTGCAGCCAGATTTATGGCAGCCCGTGACCGTGTTGGTGTTTTCAGACGCTGGGAATGTCTCTTGTGCGTCGTGGCAACAAATTGCCTCCATAAATCACCGCGTAGCAATCGCAGGGGCCATAATTTAATCAAGTATGATTGTTTAATTCAAACTTGTGTTTTTTTTCTTTTTAGTTCCCAGGCCAGACGGTAGGCGACAGACAGTTTTTTGGGGGGAATTTAATTTAAATCTCTTTCAGTTCTTACGGAATGAGGGAAACTTGTTTTCTCCCGCCCCCTCACCCCCCCCCACACCCCCCCCCCGCCCCCACCAGACTCGAAGAGGCACCTCCACGTTGTTTGCCAGGAGGGACAGAGGAGGAGAAAGGCGAAGAGGGCTCCTTCCATACACCCGGGAATCTCATTCAGGATGGAATGAAAACACTATTCACTGCGAGATTCACTTAACAGCATGAAGCATACAAATAAAAACCCAGGAAACGACCTTGATCGGAGGCCTAACAATTCCTACGCTTTCCGCACGCTGAACCGCTCTGGACTCAAATAAAAAAGGAAGTGAATGGAGAGTTATCAAGCTTGACTTAGAGACAATCATTTTTTTCCAAAATCAACGCTTTCACATTTCCATATTGTTCTTTTTGCCATTATATAAGGGTGACAACATACTGTTTTTCATCCTAATGAAATCACAAAATAACTCCTCCAAATAGAAATGTTGTTGGTTAGACATAAACACCCGCCCACAAGTAGCATTCTTTATATGGTGAATCTTAGGCCATGAATCCGCTTGGAAATTGACTGACAATCTGGCCACAGTACAGGGCTTGTCAGACCACCCTATAGAACAAAGGATAACAAGAAGAAAATGGAAGCTTCTAGAGGGAAGGGCAAACAGAGTGAAAACGGCATAGACAGGGTGGAGAGGGCTAGCTACTTTGAGTAAAGTGGGAGGGGGGGGCTTCATTTCAGCTGCACAGAAATGTAATAAATGCATACTGTACCACACACACAACACAAGGCAGGATCTGAATTTTGAGTCTAAATTTGCATTTATAAGTTGCTTGTGGGAGACGGATGAGAAAGAAACTACGTAAATGAATTAGCAAATAGGGCACGGCATGAAAAATCATAAATAACTGAACCCATAAATCATTAGGGAGGGCTGAAGTGTGCTGACATACACTTAATAGTCTCCCAGATTAAATATGAATCAACTCAGGCGATGGGTGCAAGCACACTTATCAAGTCTAAAACTCTTTCAATACAATAGTTTGGTGACTTTCATGAATTACATTGATAAATACAACATTTAATAATGCCACTTTGAGAAGAAAAGAAAATAGTGAGAATTTATTTTGTGCTGCTCACAAGAAAGACTCTCACAAATTGAGGATGCTACGCACAAATAATCAAGAAAATTATTTACAAAAAACAACAACATAAAATCAATGGCTTGAGGACAAGAGCCTTATACATAGTGTTTTCACAAATTCGCCAAATGTGTTGCTCCAGACGCCAAATGTGTTTCTGTTTGAGGAAAAGCTTTGCTTCGTTGATACTGAGTTAATCATTTTTAACTTGGGTTTGTTGACTAGCCTGGCAGCTTTGGGTCGATAGTGTGTAGGAAGACAGCGATGACGATCTTTCTTTACTTAGTCATTTTCAGATGGCTTATGCAAACATAAAGGAAGTGCCCATGACTCAGAGTTTACACATTTGACAAAAAACGACTTATAAACGAACACCATATAAATAGGGATCTGCAATTTCTCTTGAGACGTAAAAGTTTGTTTTTCAATCATTTTCGCAATCTCTAAACTAGTTGCATTAACTGTGATTCGACAACACTTGCATTTAATTGTGAGTCAATGAGTCAAAGTTATGAACAAATGTTAACTGAATCCAGGCCACAAAGTCACAAATAGAGATTGCTTTGTGGCTGAGCCAAACGTGACAGGGAATGATTTACAGTAGTAGCTCTGGGTCTTAACCGTTTCAGCATGCGGGTACCCCTGCACAATATTCATTACAGGCTGCTTAAAGAGTTTGTGTGTGTTTGCTGGGAAAAGATTCATAACTCACCATTATGCAAGCATTCAGTGTGAATGATTCTTTACTCAGCCAACAGGAAAAGACCTGGCAGGCTCCCCCTGATTATTCCATGAAATATTACCGCAAGGAAGTTTTTTTAAAAAAGGAAAAAAAAAAGAAAGAAAAAACGGGACAAATTGAGATCGGAAACCTGCTAGTTAGCGATTTAGGAAGCAGGCTACAGCGGACGAAACGAGCAGCCGGGTGGGTAAGCAGAGGCCCGGGAGCGGGCGGTGAGCCCTAAAAATAAAAGGGAACCTGTCAGAGGCGAGGGAACTCTGGAACCCCGTAGCTGTGAGTAAGCGCGCTCCCTCTGTATAACCGCGGGGCTATTACCACTCTTCGCCGTGACGGAGAGCCACCGAAGGACCGGAGTGACTCTGCTCTTATCGATAAACACATTAACGGTGTAATTACATTATTTGCTCCGTTGCATCAACATGTTATCTAAAAGCATTTAGGGAAATGGCATGTAAAAATAGAGCGGTGTATTTCATCAACGTGGTTAGCGGTAGGCAGAGCGCTGTGTGTGTGTGCGCGTGGGGGTGTGTGTGTGTGGAGGAGGAGGCCGGGAAGGGGGGGGACCACTGGCTCGGGTTCCTGTGCACAGTGAGTTTGAGAATCACAGGGAGCTGTACATCATTACAGAGGGAATAATTTATCTGCGCGCCCTGCCCATCCATCTACCCGGCCAACGAGGGAGAAGGCAGAGGTTTAATTAAATAACTACGAACTGGGGGTGCCGCAGTCGTGGAGGCACTTAACCGTTTGCTGCCCGGGGGCGACCGTCCCATCAGACGGGGAGGGACCAGGCGCCGGCAGGCTGGCCATGCGCACCGTCTCCCGCGGTCGGGGGGCAGCGTGTAAATGACCTCGCGCCGCGGGTTCAGGACCGAACATGCCCCTCTGGCGGAGGTGAGAATACAGGGCCCTACCAAGCCAGCAGATACGAGGGGGTCTCAAGAGCCGGAGCCGGGCCGGTCCAAATTACAAGAGCCGTGGGCGCGGCGGTCCCGGTCGGCTAACTCAGACCGCTTCCCTGTAAACGCGCCGGTCTGGCGGCCTGAACGCTCCAAATGTTCAGGCACAGCTTACAGCCGGGGTTCAGCCACAGGCCAAGTCATTCCAAAATTAATGAATTGAAAACAATTAGCGTCGTAATTACCGTGGCTCCACTTAAGGACGGTGTCATGTTTTTGTCACTGGTTTATGACGCTAAATTTACCACTCTCATTTCTCTTTAGCCTTCTATTTTCAGTTAATGATTCGTATATCCTGCGCTTAATGTGGTCACATTCATTTCCCTGTGAATGTACTGAATTATATCCCATTTATGTTTCTCACCACAATGGAGGTCTCCACTGACATCTCACTCACCGTACTCATGTAGCGTCAAACAAGAGCGAGATTTAATCAATTTCATGGCGGCTCTTCCCCCGTCTTCCGGCAGTTTCTAAGACTGTGTTTGGTTTAGATTTTTTTGTTTCTATTAATGGGTCTGCTTGGAAGACTACTCTCTCTGCAGGGAAGTATATTACAACTCTCTCTGCAGGGAAGTATATTGTGTTAAACTTGTGAACGTACATACAAGAGTAGGGTGTAAAACAGACTCTCATAAAGACTATGACTTTTCGGCCTCTGACTACACATCATGTGTTCATTGTAAATAACCAAAAATTTTCCACGAAATCCTTACATCCTTACATTTCAAAATATTTGTATCGTTTGAAATAAAAAAATATGCAGCAAGGGAAATTAAAATGGAGGGCATTTATTGTGCTAACTTGATTAAAATGAGGCAATGAAATTCAAGCGACATTTTACGGCGGCCAACTAAATTATCTGTTCACTTTACAAGACTTTCGTAACGTAATAGCCGGCAGGATGCAGATGTGTGAAAACCATATCTGCACCCGAAAACTAGTCAGTCTTCTTAACGGCAGCCTGTTTCGTGCGAGGCCTTTCCTGAGACGCCTCGCCCGAACACAGTCGGGGAAACGTCAGGGCGTATCCGACGAGGACGCCGCCAAGGTAAACAGAAGCAAGACAAATGCGAGACGATGCAAAGCCAATTACTGTCCCCACAACTCCCGCGCTGCGTGACTCCGTGCGGGAGAAGGCGCCCGTAATAACCCGGTCTCGTTGCTGAAGCGCTCGCTGAATAGGACGGCGCACTCTGTGACGCCGTGGTGCAGATTCTTAATGGCTCTGACTGGAAAATTATATGAGAAAAAAAAAAAAACCCCTGCTGCCGCCCCAACCCCCCGTTGGGCGCTTAAAAGACTGTGACCCCAAAGAGAATGAGGTTACAGATTTAAATAACAACCTTTTCCACACCTGTCAATCAACGGAGATGCAAGCGTTCTCCAGCCAGGAAGTGATGCAAACTGAGATGGCGAGCATGACAGATGATTTATCAGAGATCTGGCAGGATTTGAATTATTTACCGTTTCTCAATGCCTTCATGTACTTACTTAAAAATTACACTTATCAATCGAACTGAGCCACTGTATTACAGCTTGCTGTTACTACTTATTCCATTATTTTTCCATTTGCAACGATTCTCTCTGGTTACTGTATTAGAAGAACACTTAACCTTTTTGTATTGTATTGCTTCACAACCATAGTACTGCACACAGTACTTATGTTAGGTAAAATTGCTCACTGAACTCTGTGCTGGACTGCAGTATTTGAAAATATTGGCTTTAAGCAAAGCACGGAGGGACAAAATTAATGTGGCAATAACAGGTAAACCACTGGCAACCCTGAGGGTGACATGCTAAATCTGTCTGCTTTACTGGGCTGAAGATTCAGCTGCTCTTTTCTCTCTGTAGCCACCCCCCCCCCCCCCACACACACACACACACGCACACACACACACATCAACAAAACAGCTATAACTCTAAATGAGGCGGCAGTATAAAACACAAAGTGACCGAGCACTTTTTCACAGACGCTAAAGAGTTACAGCCTCTTTGTCCTTGTTAGCCCCTGCATCTAACCTGAAAGCTGAGCCAAGCCCCGAGATGTACCACATCAAACCGAGTCTCTGCAGCAGATTGAAGACAAGAAGAAAAAAAAATATCTTTGAGGATAATTCAATCTAAGCTGTCTGGGCTTAATTTTTCTGAAAAAAAAGGGCAGACACTTTTCTGTTATTGCTTCAACTGCACTTTTCTTTCTAGCTCAAAGAAATGACGGGAAAGTACCAGAAAGGAAGAAGTTGGCTTAGGTTTGTTGACAAAAAGTGAAGGCCCATACCCATGGTATCGATTAAATCGCCACCTTTAAGATAAATACAGACATCACAGCAAAATTGAAGCAAACAAACAAGATGAACAAAGGCTAATTTTTTTGCCAAAATTCTAATTATATAAAATCTATAACATTTGCAAAACAAACCTTCAACATGACTTATTTCTCAAGAGTGTTGCCTCAATACAATGACAGTACACATTTTTCAATTTTCACAAGCTTTGAATTACAGGGTTCTTTCATTGTTTAACCTGCTGTACATTAAAAAAAAAGACAAAACAAAGAAAGGTCTTACATTAAAAAAAATGTTTTTCAAATTTGGTAGAACCCTGCAATTACAAGCTCTCATTCACTCCCGGTTCAAAAGACGTGGCTTAATTTACACTTATCAGAAGGAAGTATCCTCCCACTATCCACAGAACATGGGCCTTTCTGTCCAAGGCCTTGGCAGTGATATCACTGAGTCACTTTTGTGACTGTCCCCTTCATTGCTGAATGGAGCGATTGATCACTTGACAAAAATAGTGGTGTGTTCCCACCTTGAATCATTTCTGACCATAATTCATAACACAGGAAGGTGGGGGAAGTCCTTCAAAGTGAATAATCTATGATTTCATAAAATCTCTTCGACCCCATCTGTCACAAGCATAAATTCTTAAAGGAATACACCAACATTTTGCGAAATATACCTTTTTTCCGACCCGCCCAAAATTAGCCAAGATGCTCAAAGGAGGTAGGCTACTGACTCCTATAGGCTTTAAGTCTTTATGCAAACATGGAAGCCAGTGAATGAACAAAAATGAAAATGAAAATTAACATCTCGTCTAAGTCTGGGTAAGTTGGAAAAAAGGTATATTTCCCAAAATGTTGGTGTATTCCTTTAAGATGCTTGGGGAAGTACAATGGCTAAAGTACCATGAAACCATATGAAAGTACCATGTTGCGTATGCTCCAGTAAGTGTGATGATACCTGCTGCATTTACATATATAAGTGGTACTCATGTACGATACAAGGGGACAAAAAAACAAACAAAAATGTGATAATAAAGCATAACCTTCATATTACACTGAAAGGCAAATGAGAGTTCTACTCTCATGAAAACATTAATTTTATTATTTCTCTGGCAAACCAGCATAAAAGCGATCTTTAAATCCCGGCATTATTATTCTAAAAGGTGGATCATTCTCAGCGTATACCGTATAATGTCATTGACTTGAGACTCAATTAGAGCTGGGCAGATATTAACATGCATTATTCGCGATGAATATTCATACGAATACGAGTCATTGTCCATCATGAGTAAAGCCTAATGTATGTTGTAGTCAGGGGCCACTTTACCTGATACAAAGAAACGCAGACATTTTTTCCAGTGTTTTTTTCCCCCATGATATGCAGTAAAGTGGCAGTGAAAACACTGGTTTCCACTCCAGCTGGAAATAACTGGATGACGGACCGCCATATTGGCCTAGCCCAATACCCTAGGACCGCAGGTGGGGCGGGGACCGGCCTGATGTGACTTTTTGTCTGATTACCGGCTCTCTCTCTCCCTTTGCACAGGAGTACCTGCACCTGATACGTCACATGGCAACCGAGGTGGAGCCAATCTGCTGTGAATGAGCAGGACACTAATCTGTTAATGGGCTGAGCAGGGTAAACAAGGCAAGATGGCTCCGATGGCCGACGTTACATTTCGCCCGACGCGAGAATGCCGCTTATAAATCAAATATAGCGGCGGTGTAATTTTTATGAGTCTTTGATAATACCGCCTTCTCACTTTCAGGGAGCCGTGTAGCATAGCGATTAGGTCAGGACCAGAATGTGGTGAAACATTTTTAGTAATCTTAGGTGGAACAGTGTTGCTCAACGTGAAAGGATTGCCCCCTGTAAAAAAAAAACACCTTTGTAAACAGCCAGCCTGTTAAATGTAATCAATCTCAGCCTGTCTGAGCATGCCTAATAAGCAAATAAAGAATTAACTGCACCGTAATGTAGCTTTACCTGTGCCCAGACGCTTCCCCGTTGACCCTGTGCCGCAGACAAATGAAACTTTAATTCTGACCGCATAACTGTGGTCACTGTCAATGGCCCGTGTGGTTCACAGGAGGCCAGGAAGAACTGCTCACCGCCAAACATAAAGGAGACCTCCCTCCCGTCACCTGCAATGCACTTCGTACTGCGCTCACCCTAATTGGATATTGAGCTTTACAGTTTGGCGACTCCAACGCCGAACTAACGCTACACTGATAATCATCCACATTGCCAGTCAACCGGCAAGCAGCTTGCTTCTAGTGCCGAGACCTCCCTTTACCTGCAAAGCACTCCGGACTACCCTCGTCCTAATTGGACATTGTGCTTCACAGTCCGGCGAATCCAACCCTGAACGAACGCTACACTGATAATCATCCACATTGCCAGCCAACCAGCAAGCGGATGGCCCGATAGTGCCTACATCAGCAATATAGCGGCGCATTTTTATTATTGGCATCCATCACTTACACTCCGGCCATGAAGGGTTCCTCACGCCTCTAGAACTCTCCGAGGAGTCAAGGATGGTCGTAAACCTCCGATGCAATTTTGCGCCGCATAAGAACCAATCGGGGAAAGGATTCACAGTTGTAGAGCTGAAGGGGACGGATAAACATGCGATATAGATTGCCCCGGTTTCCTGCAAGTATTTCACTGATATAGTCGACAGTGGCATCGGCACAGCTAAGGCCCTTTAGCTCTCCGAGTGACAGTCCCATTTGTTTTCATTTATCCCGCGGCTCTGTTTTTCCACTTTTTACCGCTCAGGTATAATTCTGTTTTTCCAAGCAATTTCTATCGGCCCCATTTATGCTGAGACTGATGACAACGCGACGGGCCTCCCTGTTTGAGATGCAACGCGTCGAAAACACAGAAGCGATGAGCTGAATCAATCTTTTTTTTGTGGGTGTTCAGTGATTCGGTGATTTGTGTTGCGACGCCTCGCTTCGTCGCGCAAAGCTACCGGTCGTTCCCTCTTTCTTCGCAGAACTGCTGACTCGACAAATCTCACCGGCTGACTTTATTGGCAAATAACAGGACGCTCAAGTGCCATAGATACATCTACCCACTAGATGTACCGCAAGATAATTGCGAAGTAATGAGCCAGTGGCACTAATTAAGTACAATATTGACAAAGACCAGGGTTTAACACAACAGTATAAACAGTAAGGGTACTTTGGAATCAGAGATAACAAAACTGACAGTATTATTGCGGAAAATAAATAATATTGACTAGGAAGGACCAGTGGAATATTTGTAGCCCGATACGCCGCTGTTAAAATGCCAAAAGAATGTCTCAGTGGCACAGACTGTTTTCTCTCGAGGGCAAGACTAATTTTTATCCGTACCATGAGCTGTTTAACCTCAGAGCACATGACGGCTGTTCAATAGGTAATTTTCCACCCCGAGTCACTGGAGGTCTTTGATTACCAACTCCTTATATTAGCTGTGTCATGCAATTTTTCTAATGGAAATGTTTCATTAATCTTGTTACTAGGGGTAATAGATCATGGACATCAATTCCCTCCCGGAGTACAAACAGCCGCAGTTCAGTGAATATTGCCACTGGTTTCGCTGCAACGAACAGCCTGAGGTCGAGAACACAAGATGAAAATCAACCGTTATTATGTGCTATTTGATTTCAGAAGCTCAAACTGAAAGAACTGCACTAAATAGAACTGAGGATTTTTTGCTTTGTGAGAGAGGATGACATCAGTTTATCGAGAGTGGGCCACCCCAAGATTAAATCTCCCGATGACATTACAGCCATTCACTAAGCATAATGACATAGATTGGAGGCATTTTGCTCTATGACACGCAATCCACAGATCCTCGGGTGAAGACAACAAACCAAAGAACTCCGCAATACTTGCCGCTTGCTGCAACGATCATTTAAAAGAATCATCTGAAAGGCCAGTTTTTTTGCTGTTTGCCATTCACAGCACCGAGCTAGTATCCAGTCATGGAAAAAAAGAAATTGTTTATGGAAAGCTACAAACCACTAAATATAGAGTCCTCGTCAAATTTTGCTTTCCTTTCACGGCCCTATGTAGCGCCACTTCCTGTGGCCTTTACGTCGACCTTTCCACCCCCTTTTTTCCTATTTTCAACAATCGGCTCTCCACGCACGCTTACAAATTTAGCAGGCCGGCCAGAGGCCACGCCGTGCCAAACTGACGTCAGGTCTTCTCGGCCGGGGGTGGGATGGGAGGAGGGGTGGGATGAAGACAGTTCTCCGGTGAAAGTGCGGAGCAGGGCGGTGTGATACCTGGAGCTTCCACCTGTCACTCCGGAGAAGCGCAGGAACTCGAACTTGTCAGCCCGGGCTCTGTGATGCTCGGCTCACGCCGGGATTACGGTTCCTTTCAGCTAAAAACCCCCGTCTGCCGGAATATAAATATCAGGACTAAGGGAGGCTTAAGCCGTGCCTCGCAAAGTTTCGGCGTACCCTGATACCCTGCTACGGAGAAGGACGGAAGTTTAAGCGATTGAGACTGTAAACATACCTCTGAAGTGTTTGCGCTATTGCCGAAAAAAACCTTTAAGTGGATTCGAGAAGAAAAAACAATCCTCGGGCAATGTTCCCTTCTGAAGAACGCTTCTCGAGTGTTTGACAAATTATTCATTGACGGATTATTCATAATGCTGTTTCCAGACATCACATTCAAAAGACTCTAGTTGTCCTGTTTGGAATAAATAAGAGACAAGAACATCTTGATGGGGTCTTTAAAGTTTGAAGAGGATGCGATTATTAATATATTGATTATCACTAATTAATACCACACATCTGTGAAGTGAGGCAGTTAATTCCTTCCTTTTCATCTTCTGAGGGCTTCTGTGAAGACCTTGAGAATATAAACAATGCTCTTGTTTATGTGTAAACACTGTAACTACTTTTTCTTACTCTGACTCAAGCTAGAGCCAAAAAGAAAATATATTGAATATTAAAACATATGCACCTGCACACACACACGCCATCGGCACCATGAAACCGCAGCAGAGACCTTCAGATATCGTTATCAGTGCAAAAAAGGTGGCTTTACCGACTACAGACAGGCGCACAAATTTCACACTCCACTTATATATGTCACAATCCCGATACGGGAAACAAATATGAATTCTATTTTTGTGAATAAATTGCTTTCCCTGTGGACGAGCGTGGCCGTCCCTTCCCCCCGTCAGAGCGATGTCTACTCGTAGACTTCCATTAACAATTCATTTCAATTCCTCTTGTCAATGCCATTCATCACCGCTGGCTGAAGCCTGGATCCTGGAACGCGGGTCTGGAGATAAACGTGGCGGGGCCCAGGTTCGCTCGTGTGGAAAGCGGTATCCGAAAAGACAGTCGCGGCCTGGGAGAACCGCCCTGGCCCGGGCCGTTTGATCCACGGGACTCGACGGAACGGTTTCCGTCTGTTTACCTCCGTGTTTCAGGAAGCCACGCTGTTGCAACCCAGTAGGAAAATTTGATTAATGAGTAAGCTGAATAATGTAAATGAACTTAATGGAATGGAAGACTCTGTGACTATCTCTTTGAGACTGATTAGGCTCAAATATCCACTTAACTAATGACCGGAGGGAGGTTCCACCCAGCCGCCGTCCCCAGCCAACAGGGGCCGGAGGAAGACATTGTGCTCTCGCTCCTCGTCGAGACTCCGGGCGAGGCCTTGCCTCGGAAACCGCACCATCCCCCAACGCAAGTGCCACAGTTAATCCAAGGACAGCCCCTCACATCCAGGAACACTCAGCAATTACTGACTGAAAAAAAAAAAAAAAAATCCTGTCTGCTCTACCATTTGGTGTCAGTCTTTAAAACATGAGAAGATGAGCCTCCTCTTCCTCTTCCGAAAGCAGTTGGAACTATTTGCACATTAAATGCCAGAGACAGTTGTTCAAAGTAAATAGGCACTGTGGATCGGGAGAAGCAGAGCCTAAACAAAAGGGCATGTCTTACAATGGAGATACCTCAACTGGCATCCAACTGAAGTCCCTGCTAAGTGCTACACCCCCCTTTTTGCACTTAAAAGATGAAATTGCCAATTCATTAAATAAGTCCAATCACAAAATGGCAGCTTGTCTCAGCCCACCGATTTTGTGGCTCATTTATTATTTATTATTATTATTGTGTCTTCCAGCTGTTATTTTTTCATCCAGCAGTGTATACAAAAAGGTCAAGAAATATGTCAATAACTTTTATCACAAACTATTTTCTGCTGATTTACACAGTAAAATGTCCAATGTTATTTCTACTTTAACAAAGTACATTGGGACCATATGTACGCTGTAAGAGTTGATTGTGCAATGAATATCTTTCTGTGTGTCATGTTAATGCATCTGCAGGCTTCAATAAACCAGTGTAATAATAAACCACCCCAACTTCAATTAACTTGAAGTTGCACATTACAACTGCCCCATATGGCCACTTCAAATAAAGTTGATTCCAACAAAAATAAGGAAACATCCTCCAGTCTCCTCGAAGTTCAACAAAACTACTGTAGTTGCCTTTCATCATTTAAAAGGGAGCTTTGATGGATAAATAAATCAACAGAAGTTACTGAAGAAACGCAAAAGCTCAGCCCGCAAACACTAATTCACAAGCATCTATGGTCGGCCCTGTTTTGCTTGGGTGGCTCCTCAAGAGTCAAGAGTCAACTCAAGAGTAATCACAAAAAACTATTTTGGCACATACGCAATATTTCAAAATGTATTCTCCAGTTAAACCACCACTGGGTTAATTCCAAAGGGTTTACCTTATTAACATTGGAAAAGAAAAATATGGATTACATTTTCAAATATAAAAATTATTAAAAGGAGGGGTGTGGGGGGGGGGGGGGGGTGGGTGGGAGTGGGAACGGTATTAAAACAGCTCTGGCAAAGACCCTGACAGCCATTTATAGGATGCGATAACTGTTCTCATTTAAGACGCTTTCTACCCTTGTGCTGCCATGCGGCACATTAAAATGTAAAGCAGCGAGGGTTACAGTATTCAGCGTTTCAGGTAAATCCGCCTTGGAGTGGCTCATTGAAGGGATTAGCCAAAGCTTCGCTCCAGAGGCCTACAGATATGACTGTATCTAGTGGGAACAGAGGCCCCCTCCAGCCTGCACTACAAATCAAAGTAGCTGCTCTTTATTCGACTCAACAAGATTAGGCCACCTCCATAACAGCAGAATTAATTAACATTTTCAATTTGGAACCGGTACTCTGGTTAGCGAAAGAACATCCAATTCCGATTTTTACACATTAACTAATTCGCAACCGGTCGCTAAATGAGCGAAAAAAACACGCAAGCTGAACACCGCACGTATGCCGAAACATACCCCGGCAATTAATTTAAAAAACGAACGCTGGTAACTACGGCGTAAGGCACGAAAAGCCACACTGCGAAGCTGATTCTAGCGCTATTAGTACTAGCAGGAAAAGGCATACAGAAACAGAAAAGTTCAGCGGCGGTGGCCGACAGGAGCCGAGACCATGTGAGCGGGGGCAGTCCTGGAGTGGCTGCGGGGGAGAGGGGGGGGGGGGAGATCAGGGGTTGGGGAGGGTTGGAACGGGAGTTAAAGGAGGCATTGTCCTCGGGAACAGATTAACTATTTTAAAAAAGGTGACGTCGGTTGCTGCTTGCGAGCTCGCCCGTCTAATCAAGGCCCCTGACACAGGCTCATTGAGTGCAGTCCTGCGCTGCAATCAAACCGCCCGCAGACCGGGCCAAACTGTAATGAAACACCGTGACCAGACCTGCCGCTGATTAAAACTCATTATACCGCTCAGAAGGTAATGAATGAGCGGGCCGGGGAATGTGGTTCCTGACCGTAGGGGCCACCGGCAGTGAGCTGACATTTACTTTAAAGAAAACGGGAGGACATAAAGCACTCGGAGCGAGCCAGAAAGGAAAATATAAGCATTTTTTATGAGGCAATTTTTACTTCTTTCCTGAAGAAAGACAGGATATTCAATTTCAGAATGAAACAACCAATTCCAGCAGGGTTTTTGTTTGATTATAAACCCCCCCCCCCCCCCCCCAAACGTATGAAACGCTTGCGCTTCAAGTTTAGGGATACCCCAAACTGGAATTTAAGAATGTGTCCTCTAAACACAAACATTATTTCCAGTTTTGGAAACTTAAAACTTTAACTTTTCCGGAAGTTTCCTTATTTTCCTTGCGCTATTGTTCATAAAAATATCCTCAGAATTCAGAAACCCACAATCATCCATTGACTGGACCATTTCCTCACTTCCCACCACACTCCTCCACAACAGACAAACCTATTCAGCCATCAGCTGGTCTCTCTCGACTTAGCATAATTAATTCTTCCCACTTATGACTTATCAAGCTATATTTCATTTCACAGATTCTTGGGCTCTCCGATGCCATTTTTGCATTCCTTTCAGTGTAACTGACATTCTACTGAGGGAGGAACGTACACAGTGTCACTGTCTCAATCCAAAACCGTTCATCGCTCAAGTTTGTGCTTCCAGGAACACTCATGATACAGCTGTACTGTATGAGCTAAATGGCCATTTATATTTTCTATTTTACCTGCGATTGGTTATGAAAATGAGAAAGATAGTTGTACACTCTATTACAAAAAAGGGTTGTTTTTTCCCAATAAACTATTTGGTAGCATGATAGTGAGTCTGACTATCTTTTTCTTTTTATGATTGCTTTCCGTTAGTCAGTACCTCTCTACATTTTTGGGTCCTTTTCTATCAACTTTAGTGCCCCAAAAAAACATTTCTGATTCAAAAATAGATAATATTCTCCATTAAAGCTGGATGACACTCCACATTAGATGTTTGAGAACGGTCCCTGTTGGAGTCCCCCCCCCCTGCAGTGTTGCAGAAATCATCGCTTTAGAGTTGGGAAAACTCTTTCACCATTAGAGAACATTCCTTAGAGCAAAAAACTCACAGAATGTGAAGATCACTCCCCTTTAGATGTACAGAATACTCTATTATTGGGTAACAACAAGAACTTTAAACTGGAGGTTGAAGAGTATTCTCCATTGGACCATGTTTCACCTGGAAACATTTTAGTAATTTTTGTGGCATTTAAGTATGATAAAATTGTGTTTTTATATTAGCCCCACGGTGGTGGAATGACCTTCCTGTGGATATCAGAACAGCAGAGTCTTTGACCACTTTCAAGCGCAGACTGAAGACTCTTCTCTTCAGGCTGCACCTTTCCCTCCCTACCTCACCACCATGATTAGCCTGTGTATGCCATAGATTATGATAGCACTTATACTCATTGTTGTACTTGGGGTATTCGAGCTGCCAACCGCAGTATGCTAGTTGGTGAGTTAATGTATTCTTCAAGGGTTAAAATTGTATCTATGTGGGGTGTCTCGGTGGCGCAGCCTGCAGAGCACTGACCGCATGCTCATTGCGAGCCGCGACGTCAACGGTTCGAATCCGACCGTCTGACAATTTGTCGCATGTCTTTCCCTCTCTCTCTCGCTCCCATTCTTCCTGTCTCTATATACTGTCCAATAAAGCTGAAAAAGGCCTAAAAAATATCTTAAAAAAAAAAAAAATTATTGTATCTATGTGGTCATGCTAGGACTCACACTTGTCCCTGGGCTCGATCTGCACGTCACTGTACGTCGCTCTGGATAAGAGCATCTGCTAAATGCCTGTAATGCAATGTAATCTAGTGAAGTACTGGATGTATGTGAGAACGGCTATGCATGGTTCTGTCAGAGTCTTGAGTACCAAGCAATAAAAAGTGAGATACAGTACCTTAAGATTTTGAACAAGCTGGCATGAGAGTTTCGGATGAGGAACCCAGCATTATTTTCTTCTCTTTTCCTGAAAGACACAAGGACACGATTTTAACAATTTGATTTACGCTCAACGGCAAGTCTTCACTTCCCATTATTTATTTAGGTCATGTCTGAAGTTTTCAAAGGCAACTATTTATCAGCCTTCAAAATATTCATTCATTGGTGATTATAGGGAAAAATAAACCTGAAGTACTAAACGTCTTGACAGTTTAATACAATAGATTTGTATGGTTTCAGAAAGCGTGCACAAGAGTATCTGCATTCCTGGCTTGTAGTCATGCCATTGTAAATTCCTCGATACTTAATGACACGCACCACACATAAACCGGATACATGAACATTGAGATATCTTTTTTTTTTTTTGATACTTTTTAGGCCTTTTTCAGCTTTATTGGACAGTATATAGAGACAGGAAGAATGGGGGCGAGAGAGAGGGAAAGACATGCGACGGTCGGATTCGAACCGTTGACGTCGCGGCTCACAATGAGCATGCGGTCAGTGCTCTGCAGGCTGCGCCACCGAGACACCCACGTTGAGATATCTTAATAAAAACAGCAGCTTCCTCATTAGGTCCCAGAAAGAACACACTTTATCGGAGCGACTGAAAAAGTGTTGACTGTTCTTTGTTAATGTGGACCATAATCTCAAACGGCTGCTTCGTTTTTGGGTCAGCCTGCTGCACAGTGGCCTAAACGTGACCAAGCGATGGCATTTCAGAATGTATTTTCTTTGACATTTCAGCTACGCTTGGGACCATTTACCACGAAAGGCTTCCGCTTTTATTCCCCGGGTTGGAATCGTCATTCGTGCCTCTGCAGTCACCGCCCAGCTACCCACACCTACACAAGAGCAGCTCGCAGCCGAAACGTGTGAATTCTCCGGAAACACCCTCGCCCATGAGCCAGCGAGTATTTTCCGCATAAGCGGCCGCAGTCCTGGCGTTCAGACGAGAGGCGTATCGACCGGTAGACGTTGAGCACCCGGTACGTCCACGGGAGGAACTAAATCGTGGGTAACTTAAGGAAGCTTGTCTGACAAAGCCAATAGCGCCCGGCCAACGCACTCGTATTGCACAGGCTCGGCTTGGAAGTGCAATGTTGAGGCCACCGAGCCCAGCGCGTTCTCACGCAGGGCTGCTTTCCCAACCGAGCCGCCCAAAAGCCCAGTGACCATGAGATGCACTGTGCAGTCATCCAGCCACATTGCAGACATGATGCCAAGAACTGAGGCTCATCAAATTTTCTGTTTCGGGCCGATACCTCAGGCCTCTATGCGGCCTTGTGTGCATATAAAACTCATTTGACTCATTTATCGGAAATATTTTCAAGACAAATATTCAGATAAGGCGTATGGCAAACATATTTCTGCCATTATTATTCTGTTAATCGTTATGTCAATCAATTCCTTCTCTGGCTTTCAAACTTGTTTTCTATGGTTGTGGTAGCAGACGATGGCAATTATGTGCTCCTGCATACAAATACACTATTCTTCATTCAGCTGCTAAGCGCTTTCTTTCTCTTTGATTGTCAGACTATAAGCGAGCTAAAAAGTGTTGGATGGGTGCGAGTCAGCAGTTGTCAATCCTAACAGACGAGTCAGGGAATAATCAATTTTGAAGAAACCATTCTGAAGCAGGAATTCATTTGGAAGAGCCTGATGTTGGGTGTCTAACTCGGGTGTCTATATGACGACTTGAGAGAAAGGGAAATGACCTGCAATAAAGCTGATAATGCCAACTATCAATATTTCGTGAACAAAAAGTATAAAAAGGCTAAGAAATAGCTCTATTTTTCAAGGACTAGCCAATTGCCTTAGGGTGAGATATAGGAAACAATCCGGCCCCACACGGTACTATATTTACTAGTGTGTAAAGCGGAAAGTGATTTTACACAAAGGTTTGTGAGACTTTTAAAATCTTAGAGCAGTGACACTGCGGTCAAAGTATTACTTTTTCCCGGATTGATACCAGAACCTTCCACCAGGCCACCCTGTGCTTCAGCGTCAAGAGAGAAGCATAATACTACATCTTAACACAGCTGTCTGCATCAAAACCGTTCACAGCGCATTGCACATGTCATCAAAAAAGCAGGCAGGTCTGTCCCCAAACAACACTGAAAGCCACGAGGGATCGTGCGCACTCACAGCTGAACGTACTTAAATGCAACAAATCTAAGCAGTTGAACACCTGGGACCAGAGCTCTCCGCCCATTCGTCATGGATGTCTCTCAAAACCTCTCGGCTACAGCAAAAAAACAATGGAACAAACACTTATAACATTTAAGTTTATATCCATGTACAGAACACATCGCACGTACGGTATAAGTGCAGTGTGCTTACTGCTGAAACGGAATTCAACAGAAAAATGTATTATCTTGTGTGCTGTAGGACTAGTAGCTTAGGCCCTTTCCTGGGCTTTAGTCTCCGCTGCTTCCTTATCAGTTATATCTTTTGTAGAGAAATGGGAACGCATGAAAGATGAAAGTCCTATACACGCACTCCCTGGCTGGGCAATCAAGAGGGCCTACGCTGCACTGGGGCCCTATTCTTTCAATCGCTTGAGGCAGAAATTGGTTTTGTCAGTGCTATAACATTTCCAACAATAACTTTCAAATTGGATTTGAATGTGCTTTTTTTAATGTGCTCCCTGACACCCGCAGGAGTTCACAAACCACTAATCGATCAAACGGTGACAGTGTTCAGAGGGAGCCGAACGTCTTTTAAAGTGAGCTTAATCAAATACAGAGACATGCAGTTTCCTCGGTTGTAAAAATACAAACACCCAAGGGCCGAGGTAAGCGCGTTCGCAAAACATTTCATTCTTAGAAGGGAATGCCAACCAAACTGTGAAACAGAAATGTTTAAACAATACGCCTCCTCTTTAGCCATATTCATAATAAATATTACCTTTCATAAAATGTGACAGAAGATCATCTTTTAAAAACAAGATGGAATTGACAAAATGCAGGTTAACTAATAAACCTGTAAAAACTGTTTATTTTCAAAGTGAAATGTGTATCACGGCCAGCATCGATAATCGTATAATTGCTCGTTCCGTTGCGCGCGGTTATACTTCAAAAAGGCAGGTGGTAATTCCATAAAAAATGTAACCTTCAGAAAAATATAATTCTCACCAAAGAACAATCAATATTGAGAATGTTAAGGACCAGTGATGCTCATGATTCAGGAGCAATAATGACCTTTCGCCGTGGCTGAAGACACCCCGAGCGGAAGAATCAATACTTTGGTCCCGGCGTATTAGAGTGCTTTCTCCACTGGAAAGGCGACAACTTTATCATGCTTTGGTGTTTGAAGACAATGTCACTATGTAGTGGCCTTCTCAACTGTGCGATATCTCTTCAATATGAAAACAAAAAAGTTTTGAGAAAACGTCCTCTGTTTTGGTTGTTGCATTCGACAGTAAAAGAGAAAAACAGCTCACACATGGTTGGTTATGTGGGTCACTTATAACTTGGGGAGGCCAAAGACTGCCTGGATGTATCCCTGCTGCCAGCATTGAGCACTCCTTCATCCCCCTTTCCAGCCCCGCTTTGTTTTGCAAACCTAGTGGCCCCATTCCTGCTAACCCCCCCACACACCCTCCCCCCCCTCCTGCGCCTCCCCACCATGCTCCCCTTCTTTAACTCCCAGGCCACGTGATCCAAACCGACGCCTTTGTGAAGAAGCTTAACCAAAAGGGGCCAGTCTGTGCGACCAATTAGTCGAGCCCCATGGGGTGACATGGTCTGTCAATAGAACAAACCCCCCCCCCCCCCCCCAACACCTACTCACACCCCCAGCACCCAGAAAGACCACGCAAAACTTCCTTATAGTCTTTAAAGGGAATGTTCCAGATAGTCATCACACACTAGGAGAGCAGAAGTATAAGGGACCCTCACACACTGAGAAAGTGGCTTCTCTATTCCCAGAACAACACTGTTACACACTATCGCCGTGTCTCCCCCAACAGGGAGCACAACAAGGAAACAGCAGCGTCCACAGTATGAGTTTACCCATTTCCCCCTCTGCCTTTTCCGACCGCAGTACTTCCGTATGATTTAAGGTGCCTTTTTTCCTTCGTTAGCAACTGGGTTCAATCGCAGACTTTTAAAGGCTGTCTTTAGAATCAGTAATTTTCATAGGAGTCCATGGCTTGAAAATACAATCAAGTTTTCAGCAGACCTGGGTCAAATACGTAGTTGTTTAGGATTCAAATACTTCTTTGTGCTCAATTGACCTTGCCTGGTGCAATTAATCAACCAAGGAGTTTTCCATAGGTTTCAATACACCAGACAAGCTCAGGAAAGCATAGAAAAGTATCTGAACAATTATATATTTATATTAATACTGCCCCCTGCTAAAAGCAGGTGGAGGCTCTGCACATCTGATTATTCTAGAAGTTGGTTGCCATCGAATGTTTTGAGAAATAACTTCAAGTTCAGGTGAAAAGCTATACTTCTGAAGAACCCCTTATTAGAATGCAACCAGATTTTGTCAACATTACATAGCTATAGTTATGGGATTTAACTGTGGGTGTGAAGGCTCTGCTAAAACACAATTTAATGGAAGAATTACTGTATTTTGTAATAACACAACTTGAAAGAGAAGCTGTGCAGTGACTGTTGGCTCGGCAGCCAACCACAGTCTCTGAGCTGCTGATGGGATGAACAATCCCGCCATAATGCTGGATTCAGTCTGCTGGCTACCGATGCCATTTTAGCAGGAGAATTATAGCCCGGGAAGCAATGGACTGTGTTTGTCCCACTGGCCGCTTCATTAATTTGTTGCGCATTGCCTTCTCAACGGTGAAATCAATGACATCATCGCCGCTGTCAGCTTCCCAAATCCATTCGCTGTAATTGTGATCTGAGGCATTTAGCCTGCTGCTAAACCTTATAATGCCTGGATCCTGCATGACTCGTGATTTTCAATTTTCTTGAAAACGACAGAACCATTTGAGGAGATTGTGATGAAGCCTGCTTGGCACCTGTTTGACTTCAGCCAGCCACCTCTTCTCACAGGCTGCGCACGTTTGGCCACGGCCCATTTGCTGCAATCCAAATTCATACGCTCAGGCCTAATTAATGGAAATAATCTCTCCTGAAGATGACAGGGTAATACAAAAGCAGGGGGTCCTTCATTTACTGACAGGATCAGTTTGCTCTAATTAATCAGTCTTTTTGTAATGAATAACTAATCTAAGATAAACACATAAAGAGCAGCAGTGGTGTGTAGATTGTGCTCGAGCAGCATGTCAATACACACGCCCATATGGCCACGCCATCACTTCTACCGTTAAGGCACGAGAAAAAGCTATTTTTAAAAAGAAGGATTCACTCTCGCGAATGTTCTGTTTTCACACCTGAGAATTCTCCTTTGTGGACAGTCGTGGCGTTTTGCTCAAAGCGCATCCTTTCATGGTATGTCCTTCCTGCAGATAATGTCGCCCTATTCACCCATTCCGTCACAATGCAGAGGGTTTGTATGTGTGTAAGAGTGTGTGTGTGTGTGTGTGTGTGTGTGTGTTTGCATATATACACAAATGAACAGAGAAATTGACCTTGACTTCCTCATTCACACTCCAGCAGCATTGCTGAGGTTCTCTGTTGGCTGGGAGCAGGTTTCTGGAATATGGGACATATCTGAACATGAGGCCTCTCCACCAGAGCCCTCTCCCACTGTTCCACCGTTGGCACGGTGCTGCTAAGCTTGTACACCGGAAAGATGACAAAACACGCCACTCTCATAACATTCCCACCGCAAAGCACTGGGCGCCCAGGGAATTTGCGGGAGAAGAAGGATAATATATCTCACAGCGATACTTTCATATTACATAATGAGCAGATACCGGCTGTTAATAGTCTCACTCTCACCCATATTTTGTTCCTGATAATTGAGTATTTTCAGTCAATTCAGAAGAACATTACACAGTAGAGTGGTTTCGTGGGAAACAGACATGCTCGCAGATTAAGTTGCCTTTAGTGATATTGGTTCAGTAAGTCTTGACTTTCTAAGTGACTCCAAATATGGACACATTACGAGCTGTGTAAAATATCACCATAGGAACAGGTAATAGGTATAAACAGACAAGTTCTGCCAGGATCTTGCAGTAAGATCCCTGAGAAAAAATGCAAACAACTTTTTAAAGTGTCACAAATGTCAGAGTATGACATAGGTAAGACTGGCAAAGTGCCCCCCCGCCCCCCTCCCCCCCCCCCCCGCCCCCCCCCCCCTTCATACACACACAAATGAAACACATTCATCATTACTCGGATGACAACCTGATGCGGTCCATTTCACCTCTTGATAGAGCAAAGAAAACAAAAGTCTACAGCATTTACTTCACATCAATTTTGCATGTTTTTGTGGAGAGAAAGGTTAATTGGTGCAGCTGTGGGTATCTCTGAAAGGCATTGTCCTCACATTATAAGCATATTGCGCTTATCTTATCACAATATTCAGTGTTTAATTCAAAAATGACATCTTCAGCCTCGACTGCTAACTTCCAGGCAGGGCCCTTTGTCTCCAAGGTGTCAGGTACCGATTAGCGGTCCAGTCTTCCAAGGCTGAGGAAGTTCACGCCAGCCCTAAACAGACGTTGTCGGGCAAAGATTGCGAGCCAACCCAAACAGTCCGGGAGACAAGGTCCTGCTATCTGCGGTTTCCGGGGCCATCTCCTCTCTGCTGGCCAGGGATCAGCCTCTGTTCCTCTGGCCTTGGAGTGTGGCCTTTAGCCTAACGGCCAAGCCGATAAGGACCCGTCCCTCAGACACACACGGGCAGACAGACATTCTCATAGGGATATGCAAAGCCACCCTGATAGCGTTCATGCAGAGACAGATGAACAAATTCAACATTTTTGGGGTTTGCACGTTCTCCTTCTCGCTCTGAGAAGAATGAAGAAAAATGAGGGGAAACTAGCATTCTATCTTCAAGCCATTCCTCTCATTTTAGACCTGTCCAATTGCAACCAAGCCGTAAATTCAAATCAACAACACGCTGTCACGCATTGGAGGGAAGCCATCTGGTGCAACAGACTACCTTTCTTACGCACCTTTCTCTTTAATTCAAGACAAATTGCAGGGGGGGGGCCCCTGCAAATTAATTGGTTACTTTTGCATCTAAAATACACTTCCAGTTCTCTTAATGGGAGTACTTGCCATCATCTTGTAAGTCACTCCCCGAAAAGCCACATCTCCAGATTATTTTTTGATAGGTTGTTCATTAAAATCGGGGGATTTCACGTTTCTTGCCTGTTTACCAATAGCGGAATTGGCTTTAATGTTAACAAGAGATGTCAGTGGAGCCTGCTGTGTCCAGCATAATGAAGCCCGATCCCACTCTCTCGTCCCCCTGCTCGTTCGGCGAAGGGTCAATTAAGCTACCTAAATGCTAAACGCTGTCACATTCCATACAGGGGAGCACATTCAATGACCACTTTCATTAAAACCCGACTCGGCTTGAAAAACAAGTTCAGAACCGATTACCATATGAAAACTACAGAATAATTTATAACCTTGACAGATCTCCACTGGGCTCAAACTGTCTGCGCCGGAGCGGTGTTATTTGAAGTGTACAATGAGCGCTTGTGTCCCCCTCCGCTTCGTTCTCAGGGTTCGAGCACATTAACTTCACGGGGGCTCACACACATCTCCTCCACTGCCAACTGGGCCTATTGTGTGGGGCCTGCAATGGGCAGAGCTCGCATTTTTAACATTGTCTTGCACCTCCTGACCAGGGGAGGGGGGTTGAGCGTTGTGCCTAGCCAGAGCGATTTTTTCTCGATATTGTAAATACGCGAGACCCGACACTTTGATACATCTCGTTCAGAACCGTCGGTATTGACTGTAACCCCAGACAGGAAATATCACTTTGTTTGTACAATATGTAACATTTCTCCCATCTATTCATATGACCTGACTGGGCTGTAGGACCGGAGGATAAGTCATGGTGATGAACCTCCTGCTTACATCTACATCCTTTGGGAGGGGCGGAAATATAATCTACCAAATCCGGGATGAGTGCTATTGCATTACTCCATTATTCTATATAGTGCTATGTACATATGTATATATATCCCTATATACAGTGCAGTCCGCAAGTATTTGGACAGTGGCAATTCAATTCATGTTCTTTTGGCTCAGTACTCCAGCTAGATTAGATTTTAAATTAAATAATGAATATGCACACACAAGCACACACACACACACACAACCTCCAGAAAATGTAAAGCAGTCCAACAGCTGACCACGGGTGTTCAAGCATTTGATCCAATCCACAGTTGCCCCATCGAACACCAAACATGAGATACCCACCCAATATGACACCCAGTTAAGGCTCAACTCCTCTCTCATCTCCCCGCTGGGACATCTGACCCAGAGCACATGTCCATCGGACACCCGATCTGGCGTGATACCCAACCCATTCAGATAGCAGACCTATCAAACACCCAGCCTGTTACATACCACACCCAGCTCCCAAGCACCAGATCCACATAGATAATCCAGTGTGTTTCATACAAATGCAAAATACAGTGCAAGTAACCAAAAGGTACTGGTTGCCAATGAGTCTCTTTAATTAGGAACACAAATTTCATGCTTAATCGATTCTCATTTCGTTAATTCAGTTCCACCGGCAAAGCCCTGATGTCTGTGTTTAAAATATGATAAGCAGGGTGAGTCAGAATCCACTCTGGTTTGTCGTCAAGCCTGGATCTTGACTAAAATGATATGATTGAAAAAATACAATTAACTTGATCATTCACGTTCAGAGTGCTTTTCATTCAGACGCAAAGGTAACATGGGGCAATGCAAATGATACCCAGACCGACTAACAATGCCGGGTGTTATATTAAAATTCAACTCACCTGCTAATCACAAGTAATTATCTGGAGCGGTTTCAGAGAGTCTGCGCCTCTCAGCTGCCAGAGCTTCGAGGCTTGCTGGGAGAGAGGCAAGTAATGGGCCGCGAATCTAGGACAGACGAAACATTCACGTCTCCTACGACTGCGGTTTCGCCGTCGTTCGATAACCCGAAAAGTTGTAACCCGATGCGTCCACATCTGCGTGGATAAATGCCACCAGCTATAAAAGGCTCGGCAAATATTTTACTCCATCCCCCTGAAAATCAATATTTTGTTA
Organism: Conger conger; assembly: GCF_963514075.1. NCBI lineage: Eukaryota > Metazoa > Chordata > Actinopteri > Anguilliformes > Congridae > Conger > Conger conger. The sequence goes on from NC_083770.1 coordinate 8,148,262, forward strand.
ATGTTTTGTTTTATTTTAATTCGCTCCGTCAAACAGGGGACTCGTAGTCATGTTGACGGTACGCACTCGCGGTCCGATGGGCCTGAAACTCTGTCGGCGTGTGAAATTTGGGCCGGTTGGGCCTCGGATGCGCTTCATTCATTTTTAATATCCATATCTTGTTGGGCCTTTATTTTAACTCTTCCCGTCGCCTTTTATCGTTCGCTGTCAAAACATCGGCTTTCGCATTACGTCAGCACCGCGGTGCCGTGAAGTTCGTAATCAGACACTAACGGGCGAAAAAGTGAGGTAGCGAGGCATTGTGTGCACCGCTCTTGCTCTATGGTTAATCTGTGCGGCAGACAATGCAAAGGCTGGAGCTGTGGTACCAGTTACTTTGCGGATGCAGTGGTGAAAATTACATGGCTACAGTAATTACTATCCCTGCCGCCTCGGGGGGGAGGCAATAAGCAGTCAAACGCTAAGTCATTGCTCATAATAATCTGGGTGGAGATCAGAAAAATTGCAGTACTCAGGTAATTGACCCCATCCTACCTGCTACTCTCAGCCAATCACAGATATATCTCACCTAGCCGAGGATATGGAGGGCCTTGAAGGATAGATTTAAAAATTTAAATTTAAAAAACGGCTAAGGGGCTCACTGTCAGACAACAAAGAGAGCCCAGCTCTTCATAACAATGGCTACAATTACGATACCTCTAACAGATACATTATTTTAGAGCTAGATATGGCTGGATGTCGTTTTTTGGATTCAATTTTTGTCATTCCTTGTTCTCGCTGCATTATCTATATAGAATTTCCTGAAGGGCTTTGTCAGCTGTCAGCGTGATAGTTTTTGTTAAGTGTAACGTTGAATGAGCCGCAGTTAAACAGTTTGTTCAGCTTAAAAAATAAATAAAAAATTCAAGAGATGAGGCAGGACCCATTAGGAAATCCACCCTGCTTTGATATCTAAAACCCTCACCAGCTTCTAACAACACGAAACAACAGCCACTTAAAATAATCTTTTGCGATTCATTTGTAAACGTCTCGCTAGTATCGCAGACTTCAATCTGGAATAACAAAGAGATGCAGTCAGGCTCCTACCTGTTAACTAATGAACTGAATGACTGCACTGTGGCGCCACTGCTGCTCAGAGGCTACCGGGCTTATCGGCTGCGCTGTGTGCAATCACGTTTGCCTAAGATAGCGTCTCTCCACGTTAGACATGTAGGGGAATTTGGCTAGTCCTGGACGACTCTACCTCGAAGAGGATAGTGGAGAGAACATAAATTCACAGCGCCCAGAGGGAAGCGAAGATCAAAGTCAGGTGGAGAAATGTTTCGGCAACAATACGGGAGGATCCTGCTCTTATGTAGGTCAGATGTTGAACAGAAGCTTCTCGTCTGGATATTGTTTCCTCTCTTCCTCTCTGGTTACTGTGCATTAGCTCACACAAACTAACGGGCTGCCAAGTAAACCGCAAGAGGGAAATGTAAGATGGCTGACTAATTAATTGCGAATGGTCATTTTTCCAAATCAACGAAATGCTTAGATGGACAGTTGCAGAGAAAGTGGTTTGTTATTTTTCGTCTGTTTTGGCTAGCATGGGGAAGAAATGAGAAAACATCCATCCTGATGGTGACTAGGGTAATGAGATTATTGCAAAGGTCAACGAATATGCTGACGGTATCAACTTTTCTAAACAGTGTTGCATGCACAATTTGGTCTTGTCATGCACAGCTCCTTGGCATTGCATCCATTATTTGCTGAAAATGACTGAGTATGGCCAAAAATAACAAACATACACTCTGTGAAACATAAAATGGATGAACGCGTACACAAATAATTACAGGGAATTATCTGCAATGATCTAGTGTGCGGTCAAGAGTTGCTAGTGTCTCTACAGCAGATGCTAAGCTGAAAGATACACTGGCGGAAACCACAAAGGCCTGCATTAAACCAGCCTGAACAGACGCAAACCTAGCAACTGGCAGGATTCTGCTCGAGTTCACAAATGGGCCCAGCTGTTGGTGTAATGCAAGACCACCAATATAGCACATGCCTTAGACAGAGGCTGCATACTACAAAAAGAAGAGATGGACACATCCTTCTTCTCTGACTTATTATAAGTATTCGCACTTCATTTCCATGTCAATTAAAAAACGCATTTAGAGCATTTCCCCCTGTGGTCGTCTCAAATGTTGCTTGATGCTACCAAAGGGGGCGTTTGATCTAACCTCTATACTGATAAAATAACAAATTACAGTTAAGCTATGACAGTAGTCATAGCTTAATTTGTAAGCTAAAGACAAAGTGCTGGCAAGAACAATTTGATTTTATCACCCTTGTAAGTCCACTTAAAGAGATACTGTCTTTTCTTGGCATCTCAACATTTTATGTGTCAAGATAAAGGCAGCAATAAACTTAAAAAGGCACGTGAAATGAGATCAAGAAAATGCATTGTGTTTTGTGCAGAGCAAAACAGAGAGCACATTGCACCCAAAACCACACTATGCACAACGCATTAACACATAGGTCAAAAACCCATTTCAAAGATATCACCTCATTATGTTTTTCTGTTTGTTCAAAATATCACCCAGCCCTGTGGCAGACTGATGTGTAATAAATAGTTCTGCCGTGCTATTTTTAACGTTAGCACTATGCTGCTAAAACTACAGCCACGCTAGCGTGCACTCTCCCAACCCGCAACGCGCGCAACTCGCATTTCAGCCTGTCATCACTCACAGACGGTCCGCGCTCACACTGCCTACCCCAGGGAGATGAAGCACTCGAAATATAGGAGTATGTGGAAAATAGTTAAACTATTGTTTCGGGAACCTGGTTAGGGAGAACGGTAGCATCTGCTACGATTTAAACACGGCTCTCCAGCGGAGCTCAGTCCCCGCGTTGTGAAATATGACCAACGCATTGCGATGCTCCTCGGAGAGCGATGCTAAGTGCTACCATCCCGCTGGTCCGCTGCGCGACCGAGCCGAACACTGGGGCCTTGTGGTCGCCACGGCGTTGCGAGGCGCACAACGCCACATGGCTGCAATTCGGCTCATTAGCGACATAATAAATGTACACAAAGTGGTATTATTGTTGGACATTCTTGCTGACAGAAACGCTTAAGATGAAATCCCGAAAGCTTCGCACGCACTTCCTCATTAAACCGAGATGTGAAACACCAGCTTCTGGGGTCAGTGACACAGTAACTCTTACAAATGATTTTATCGTTATTGGCTAACATTTTTAATATTATATCATGTTTTCTTTGTACTAGAAAAAGAGCAACGTCAGGTCTGTAGTAGCCTTGCATCGGCGAGAGCACGGAGCTATGACAATCCCACAAAACCTGACTTTAGTGCAATATGCATACATATGATACATTCAATATCAATGGAAGTGAGACAAGGGCTTTCTGACTTTTGACATTATTAAACAAGACAGTTTCAGAACAGAAGCAGCAACCCCATCTCCCCTGTATATTTAAACGTGATTGAAACTACAAAAAGGGAGCACCTCCGAGATCCTGCTCCATCTCTCCATCTCCCCTGTATCGCTTTTCAATGACAAAAACGCATCAGCCCGGACGGATGAAAGACAGGAACGCCGTCTCTCCAGGCCCGCCTCACCTCACCCACGAGCACTCACCTGCATCTGGGAACGCCGGCAAAGTGATGTCACCGAACCCCACAATCATATCACTTCAAAGACTTTTAAAAAATGGCCCGGATCAGTCCAAACAGAAGCACTTTCGCCCCTTTGTGACTCTGCGGTGAGATCCCGCTGGAGGAAAAGGTCATGCCGTCGACGGAAGGCAGGATCTGAATCATCTAGGCTAGGGTTTCAGCCCCACGGCCTTCACAATGACGAGGTTCTTTACTTAATCGAGCCGCTGCATATGAAAGTCCCGTGATTACAGCGCTAACCTCCAACACTGAAAACGTTCGCCCTCAATACACCAGCAAAGTTTACATGAATGAGGCACAGCGAGAATTCAGCCTCAGCTACCGCGCATCGAAAATAATACCTGCTATTACCCGGGAAGCCAGGAAGTAACACAACAAGCGGCATCTTGGAGGAATTCTGCAACTCCTCTGGATTTTGAAAGCACAACAGGAAATTGAAAAACATGAATTGAACTGAGGAGAATGAATGGCGTTTTTTTTTTTTTTTTCTCCGCTGCTGATTAATGTGAGAACAACGTGATGAAAATAAATGCTACTATCAGCTGAAACCTTAAATGGTGCGGTCGATAAAAGTTAATGCCTTTCTTTCAGATACGGTCTTCACAAGAACCTGGAAAACTAGAAACTCAAGAAGACCAGTGGAGACGGCAGAATAAGCAGAAGATTCAATAGTATATCTGGGGAAAAAAAGGCTTTTAATCTAACGGCGAAATTGCAACCTTCAATAAGATGCCAGCACGCCGTCTACGTATAATATATGTGCATCATTCTCCAGTCCAATTTCTCAAATAATCACTACGACTGAATCAGCTTTCCTTTCCGTTCAATATTTTGGCAACAGGCAAAATGTCAACTGGGGAGATGGGCCTGGCTTTGATTCATGCTGCACGGCTGGTTGGCTACATTGGATTAGACTGGAGCGATGATCCAAGTGTTCTACCTATTTGTGGCTCCCTCTCTCTCCCCCCTCCGTGTCTAATAAGCCTCTCGGTGGGGGAGGCCTCTCCAAGCCCACGCCCAGCACGGGGGGCGGCTCCGAGCGAGGCCTCACGTCCTCCCCAGCCCTCCGCCACGCACCCCAACGCCGTCTCGGCCCGTGAAACTATGGCAACGGAATAAGAAGGCAGCCTCCATGATTAATAGATGAGAATCGCAGCGCCAATCTCTGTAGGCCAGAGATGGGGGACAGATTCAGCCCCTTGCTCTCCCCGAGCTGGTGGCCGGGGGGTCTCCGACTAATACGTCATATCGTAATGCCCCCCCCCCCCCCCCCCTCCCCCACTATATCGCGTTCACACAATGCACAAAAACATGAAACCCTGTCTTACTGGGGGCCCTTACCATGATGCGCCCCGGCAAACAGCCTATAGGCTTGCAACACCACACTCAACTTGGAATTATAAGGCTCTATCTGTGTTCTGAGTGGTTTCGAGATGTTGAGCTTCAAGTGAATGGGCTCCAAGCAGATACAACCTTTTTAATGTAGATTTCTTTCACTTTTAAACTGTATTTCTGTCTAAAACTTCACACAAACATATATTTAGTGCCCTATGTACAACGTACTTAAGCCACTAGCTCATTTTTGTCAACAATGTCAGTTGGAAGGTCTTGACTGAGAGAATGTTCTCTGTCTCCCTGCGGAGACCCTGCCCCTACCCTAATCCAGCTATCGATTCCCCTTCACCCATACTCCTTTCACCCCCGTTTCCTCTAAGTAGAAATTGCACGCATAAAAAATGGACGTAAGGTGAAGAAAAGGCATTTAGAAAGGGCCGTCTGCAGGTGACCTGTGAAACACAGCACCGCCGCTGGAAATTCAATTACGCTTGCAGTGACGCAATTTAATAAAGAGACTTTCAGAACATGGGCTAGGTGGTGAGTATCAGAGCACGTACACTCACTGAGCACTTTATTAGGTATTTATCAGACCTTTCTTTTTAGTCGTTTGTCTTCTGCTGCCATAGCCTATCCACTTAGAGGTTTGATGCGTTGTGTGTTCAGAGATGCTCTTTTGCGTGCTGTAATGTGTGGTTATTTGCATTTTGTCATTAACAAGGCGATTTTGCCTGCAAAACCTGCTGCTCACCTGATGTTTTTTGTTTTTCGCACCATTCTCTGCAAACTCTAGAGATCATCATTCCACAATCAAACTCACAATCAAAATCACATTTCTTCCCCGCTCTGACATTTGGTCTGAAAAACAGTTGAACCTCTTGACCATGTCTGTATGCGTTTATAAATTTAGGTGCTGCCACAGGATTGGCTGATTAAATATTTGCATTAATAAGAGTGTACTGTAGTGTACTGGTCTACCTAATAAAGAGCTCACTGAGTGTATGTGCACTGTAGTGCATGTTTAAATTCAGCAGCCACTGAGCAAACGCCTACTGAAAGAACACATTCAGGGGTTCTGGCTAAAGTCATACTGGCCAGTTCCAAAACCTGGCCACTCCTTCATGCTCCCTTCCAGCATATACTCAGACTCACTGGAGATTCCCGTTTTAATTACAATTTTTTGCACACTTCGGCACAACAATTTTCTGCACAATTAGCTGTTGTTAAGGAACCGGCTATTTTCTCCAGAAGCCACACGGTATCCATCGCTGGAATTCCACACACTGATAATGGCATTGAACGGACAGACACATGATCTTCCAGTCGATATTGCTTGATTATTTTATTGCTCGAAATCTCAATATTAGATTTGCCAAACAAACCCTCTGTCAGAGGCTGCGTATGAGAAATGTCCGCAGTCATCAGTCTTGAAATAAAACCACCCGCAGTCATTCTGTCTCAATAGAACAAATGGACATTTTACAATCCATATTAGATTAGTACTACCAATACATAAACTTTTCTTCACAATATTTTGATTCCTAATCAATACTATACCAAAAACTTCAAATATGAATAACTAAGAATAACGCTACATGTGTAGAAACATCACACACACACACACACACACATACACACCCGCACGCACACACACACACACACACACACACACACACACACACAGACATGCTTGTATATAGCCATTAACCTTATCTTTAGCCACCAGAAGCTCCCAATGACTTTTTAAATGGTTTTATTCTCCTTCAGCCAATGCCTGGCAACACCGTCAAGACATTATTTAAATCAAGACTGTATTTTCCTAGCCAAATCTGTCAACATCTTCACACTGGATATCATAGAGCCCCATATGCTGCCTGCTGTCAGTGGGTGAAATTATTTATTATTAATGTGCATCAACGGAAGTAACTCCATAGATTCTTATTTACAATGCCATTCCAAACGCATTTCATACACAACTTATTCGCCAAGATACTCTACACCAGATCAAACAACACTACTGGCCTGGCCTATTTGTCACAACTATATTATTTATTTGTAATGACAGTAGAAAGCAATCCCAGAGTGATACTTCACTCATATAACACAACGGTGAAGGTGTACCACCAAATGTGTGAGACACATTTCTGCACAAAAAAATAAAACATATTAGATATTAAATTGCTTAGATGTTAGCTTTTTTTCGTCTTTTTTTTGCCTTTAAATGCACCGAAAGAAATGTAATGCTTCTTCTACAAGGAAGATTCTGGACACCCTAGAGAGCTTCTGGCCAAGGTGCTACCCTGATAAAATATTAATAAATCTGCTTGTGTCTCTGGCTATTTACCCAATAGCATTTGTAGAACATGAATAATCATCATATTTATGTCTGTAAATATGGTAGCATGCTGAATGTAAATGAAAGCTGGGACTAGCCACTAGCCACGTCTCAGTTCCCTTTATCTGAACCACCACTATGCACACATGAACACATAAATCCATATGCATGCATACAGATAAGCTTCAACAAGCTGATTTTATTATAAAAACACATTCAACCATCAAGTCTTAAATTTTTTCAAAGAATTATTAACTCTTAATAAAGAAGAGCTTACACCCTGTAAGATAATGAATATGTGATTCGGACATACACAAGTGAACATTCAAATGCTAATGCAGTAACAATCACTTGGGTTAATTGAAAGCAACAGAGGTCTAGAACACTGAATTAGAATTTTGAAGAAAAAAAAAACATTCCAGAAAAACCTACTCTTTGAAGGGTTAATTTTTTAAATTCGCAGACTCTCCTGGCTGGAAAATTCCCGAGCGGAGAGAGGGGAACGATCTTGAACCTCGTTAGTGCGTGTAGTCCGATGCACACTGTGCGGCTGACTTGAGAGCTTTTGTCTCTCTCAGTCCCTGGTTGCTACACCACTCCAATTTTGCTAAATTATGTGAATTTCATGGGCCTCTGGAAAGAGACAAGACACGGGAGTTTTGACTTCTCGGAAGTGTGTTCATCAAAGAACCCGAGGCACTTCACAGAAAGAGCATGGGCATCCTCCCCTGTGTTCCTTGTGCCCTGGCCAAATTCCAGACCTCGCTCTCTCAATCTGGCCACCTAATCCTCCCTTAATGTTGATTGGCAATATAAACCCTTGTACCCCACCCCCACCTTAACTCCCCTGGCTGCCGCTACAAAAGAGAAATGAGTTCTCAGTTGACCTACTTTGTTAAATAAGAGTAAACAAAAGTAATTAACTACCACCCGGGCATCTTGTCTTGGCGCAAGCAAATTCATATTACAATTATCAAATAAATACACAGAAATATAATAATAAACTTAAAAATAACAGTGGCAAAAACGGAACGTTACTGTGAATGATGATTTTGTTCAGGGTAGATGGCAGCAGCTAGCACTGTGCAATATTTGGACAAAAGTCTTTCTTCCTGGCAACGCTTTTCGTCTTACTGAGAAAGCCAGCATCTGTGTGCCTAGCTCAACACTTCAAATAGTTCACATGCAATGAAATTATCACTTGTGCCACACACTACCAAGTACTCTAAGACGTGTTCTGGTCATTGATTTCTTTCTCCCTGTCCAACGAAATTGGAATAAAAATTGGAGTGCTCCATTTAATTAGTGAAAAGGTCCATTTAATTAAAATGCGCCCTTCGATTACACCACCATCAGCTGTTGACGTTAGCTAGCTGCGGTATATATCATTGTAACATTCCTTGTTGGTGCCTTATCTAATTGGCTTGCTACTTTTCCTCTCTATAAACTGTGCTGCTTGCCTACTCTCAAACGAAAAAATATGGATCAAAAAGATATTAGGGAAATTCCCTTTTGGGGATATCTAGGAATTCAGTCCAGAAAGAAATGAACAAAACAATGCCATCGGTGACACTCGGGTTATTCAAAACATACCGGACAATTCCAGTATATATTCAGCATTAATGCAAGGCCCCATAGCTTGTCCTTAACTAGCTTTGCGAAAGAGAGGGGGCTGAGCCCTTTTCCTCTATCTGCACCCCTCCATCCTTCTCATTTTTCTCAACATTGTGTTGCATAGATACAGCAGATAGGCGCATAAGTCGCGAGGCTCATCTGGTATTGCACCGGTAAGGGTAATCAGAGAGTTGTTATGTTATGTCAATACAAAGCTCTGTTGACTGATTGGCACAATGCGCTTGGCAGCAACACGAGGTCGACACACAATTGTGTTGAATGCGCGGAATGCGTTCGCACCATTACTTTGCGACTGAAGTAACGACACGAGTTGCTCACATTTTACTCTGAAAAATGTGTTATTCACTGAAAACATATGACTGGAGGAGAGTAATACACGTACAAACCATAGTCAAACATAACGAGGAAATCAGATAGGATTTAAGAAGACTTCATGGGAAAGCCTCAATATTGTGCTGTAGACTTGCCCGAATGAATGTTAACAATGCCAATGGGATATTGTGGCCTTTGCCCGTAGTGCACTACAAACTAAAATGTAGGAAACGAAACAGAAAAAGAAACCAGGCCCCTTTCATGTTGCAATACCTTTGATTGTCTGTTTGTATTTGCATTTCTCGTACATAAAATTACATCACATGCAGAGATTCATAATAACGTAGAATAATAAACAGTGCACAAATATGCAAATATCTCTGGCGTATTGGCATTATTTATTAAAACAATGATTAAAACTGACTCACTTAGCCTAATTGAGCATGATTCATTTGAACATAGGCTACCTATTTATCAATTATTCAGACTGTGCAAATCCGAGCGACCTTGACAGAGAAATGTAAACACAGCACAGAGCAGCCACCCCCAATACACCAGTGTGACAAATTCACATCAGTCACACACAACGGAAGCCTTATTGCCATTGTTGCAAACTGCAGATCAAATGCTCCACAGCGCGTCGCTCCAAACAGCAACGCCACAAAGCATACTGATGTTCCGGTGTCGTCTGCTCTTAATGCCGTGATGAAGAACGTCATTTCACAAACGGAAATCACAAAGAGTAAGAGCAGTCCACTTCCTATTCGGGAGTCAACAGCGCCATCGCCGTTTGGTGTGTTTTTGTGGCTTGTGTATTATTCGATAATTATTCAGAGCACATACTGACTCTCTAAGAAGCATCAGCTGTTATAAGGTTTTCTGCACTCTTATCAAATCTGTCACACCAAATCCAAGATTGTTTTCAAGAAGATAGTGTGGCCATTTTGTGCTTAGTTGTTCTTTGTGCATTTCTGTGGACTCAAAATATACATTTTCTATCCTATTTGAATCTTTCTCACAACAATATTGCTAAGTACAAATATCAAAGCATAAAAGTAATGAACAAACAAATCTCTGTTTATGTAACTATGAAAGGGTTTGCATAATTTAACACAATCTTTGCTCAAATGCATATTCTGAGAAGGCTGTCGTATGTGCTAATTTCTTCCAGAAGTTAGTTAATCAAGAAATGTATTTACAAGCCAACTGCCTTAAACCTGTATATTATGAATCATTATTGTATGAATTCTAATTGCACTGCAAGTTAAACCTGTTTAATGCATATTGCATGGTATTACTTTTATGGGTAAACATTTACAGGGTAATTGGAAGAAAAGCAAAATTAACACAAATTATCACAGGTTGGAATCAGTTTGGGAGGAACCAAGCTGCCAGTTTGGCACAAGTGTGTGCCTGCTGGCTGTTAACTGCTGTGAGGCACTGAAATATGGTGTCAAAGATCACTGCCATATGGCAATGTAACAGTGTGGTTTTCTTTAACCTTTCAGTACAGAGGCGATGCAATGCGGTGCCTGAACGACAGTCCTACACTAAAAGACCACACTGTCTCCTCAGACCGAGAATTTTCTCATCATGCAACATACAACCGCTGTTGCGGCTCAGTGGGTTCTACAGGGGAAGCGACCACCGCCAGCGCAGACCCGGGCTCCCCAGCCCCTCGGCCCTGAATGACGCCTGCGTGGACGCGGGCTTCCAGAAATGAACTAGTTCCTTACATCACTGTGCAGTACATTTGCATATATTTATATCGACTCGTATCTTTGCAAAGAAGGATTGCAGGTGTGCACGTCTTGTTTTGTATACAAGTGAAATCATAACGGGCATGTATGGCTTCACAATTTTCCTTTCATGTTTGTAAACATTTGACCTCATCTCCACCCATTATTTTCAGCCACACCCACAGTTAAGGCATGTGGTTCAGTTTGACCGGAAGACATAGATTGTAAGTTTAAACAGATTTTATTTTGGTTTATATTTAGCTTACACGTATTACATGTCAGTCAATTGTCACTCTTTATCGTTATTGAAACAATGCCACTATTGTAGGGACTTATGTTCCCGTTGAAACAGTTTCCCATAAGCTGTCTTAATTTTCCATTTGTGTCCAGTTCTGTGGGTGCGTGCGCGCGCGCGCGCGTTTGTGTGCGTGTGTTGTCCCTACCCATCTACTTGGACATTGAAAGGATAATGACCGGTAACTTATCGTTTTTAAAATGCAACCACTGTGACAAGCATACGCTGTTATTCACATCACTAAACATGTGGGTCCAGGATTTTCTTTCAATGTTCAGTACTGATAAATATATACAAAACAGTACATTTAGTAATATCGAGGTAAAACACTAAAATAACCAATCTTAATCGTGTGCCTTGATGACCATCATACAGTTCAGTAAGTGCAGAAAAGGTTAAATTCACACACAACTGTATATCATTGTTTAATTTTTACAAACAAGTGCTATTTCTTTACATAACATAGGCTCGTGCTTCTAACTACGCGGAAATGCTAACGTGCTTACAATTCTAAAGAGACGCTGAACGTCTTCACGTATTTCAACACCGCGGATATTTATCATGGATATTTCCAAAATCTTTTCAAATTTCAGACGGGCATGGACAGAAACAACAGTGCCGATGGACAGTATCACAGATGCTCTTTCAGAGGTCCGCGGTCTAAACCCCTCTGCCGGCTGTTTGTCTTCTCAGACGTGAGAATGTTATCTTTTCAATTGTGTTACCAACCAGGGCCCCAGGAATCGAGCAACCGTGGGCTCTAAGCTATGCACAAGTGTTCGCTGGAATTCTCTGCTGAGCTATTATTGTACACAAGGAATAAAGTGATTAATTAGATCGGCAGTGCCCTGTTAAAGATATCTGGAAACACAATTTCCCTTTCCATTTTTTTCCGTGAAGGAATTGTAATTGCGCCCTCAAAACAACATTTTAAAGAGTCTCCGGCCGTAATGTATTGTGTACGTTCAGTTTAGAAGGGCTGTGTGATTGAAAAGTCTTTTCACTGTAAGTGAGTCGAGACGCAACAGAGATTCACACAATCCAAACAAAATTATAGGCTACTTGATACTTATTAACAACAAAGGCGTTGTGTGCATTTTAGCTTTCAGACAAAGAAATTCAATGTGACATGTTTTCACGATTAATTTGAAGGTGTATGTTATTTCGAGCAGAAGATGTCGCAAGCCTGGAAACTTTGATTTAAGAAAAGGCTGGGTACCGTTACAAAGCAGAAGTTAGTTGTGCACTTATTGTTAAGCCAATCAGAGGCACGGCACATGTACGTTAAACTAAAGAGTCTCAGGAGCGCATGCAAAGTAACTTCAGAGAAATCCACAAATAGCGTACTCTACCTTCAGATCATGAATGGACAGCGCTCGGGAATAGGAGGAACAGCACCAGGTCTTCTGTTAGTAATCCATTTATGATGCTGTTTGTGGCAGTTCTAATACGAGTAGCAATTTCAATGAATGTTCAGCGAAATATGCGTAGGGGTACTTTTGGAGATCTCCGAAGAATATGCGCGTTTCCCTTACTGACCGTGCCTGCACGCACTTTTGCTCTTCGTATGGAAAAAATCCATGTGGAATCCACTTAAAGCCCAATTCTTAATAAATCCTTTCACAGAACCGAGATGGTGTCCAAGAACTAACAATGGAGCGTCCCGAACCATTCGCAGCTACCGAACACAGTTCTCCCACAAAAGCTGCTAGTCATCCTATTTGGAGATGAAGCCTTCTTACTAGTGCACAGCGATCCCAGCTGTCACTCGCTACATACAGGGAGGAGCTAAGCTCAAGACTGGAGCGTGATGGTGTGGAATTGGATCTTTTGTTTCATAGGGAGCATCTGAACGAGCTACTGTATTTTCAGAAATCTCCAGTCGATCATTTGCTTTTTTAACCAGAAGTATAATTAAAAGACGGACAAACTCAATTGAATGCGAGACTAGTCAAACTTGCCGTATGGTGCGTTTATATAGGTTAATATATTCTATTTTTTGTAGTATGTTTTCAGAGAAAGTACACTAACATCGCTGAGTTAGACTACCATGTCCATGGACGGAGTGGTTTGATTCTACTCTCATGGTTGTTGCTATGACTGATGAAGGCAGTCGCAATTTCTTTTGAGTCTCTCCACGAAGAACAAAAACAAACGGGACGAAGCCAGTTCAAAGCTTTTCTTTGTCGAAAGGAAACCCTACTCCGGTGGTCCCATCTTCTCCAGACACAGGGTTTATAATCGCCCTTAATTCTGATCCTTATAATAGCCAATCGGTTCAAAAAATAAATAGAAAGCAAATCCTCTCAAAGTTGCTGTTAGTAATTTGTTTGATTTTATTCGCACATATACGAATAAAATATGCAGCGAATATGCAGTTCTAAGCGTATTCGCTCACACAGTATGGCGAGCTACGATTGTCTCATCGGGCGAGGTTTCAGGTGCTAGAATAGATGTAGGTTATTATTGTACGTGTTTTCATATCCACCTAGGGAAGATTTAAACGCAGCTCAACTTCTCCAGTATGGTTAGTTATAGCTTCATGAATTAACATTTATGTTTATCAAGTACACACCCCGTCTGATTTACTCGCCGGACGGATAGCTGTATTTTGAGCCGCCCCACTACTGGCCACGCTGTTGTTTATTTGCGTCCCGTTCTGACACTCTCCCCCTACCATTACAGTATGTCATTACACTTCTCCTGCGTGAACATTGATCACAAAGTATCTATGAGCTACCTTTTTCCCAAAGGACCGCACTAAAGGGGATTTAGAAAATGAAATTATTTAAACAGTAAATTGATACCACTGCGGATTTAACTTCAACAGCTCTTAATAAAACCTTATTATGTTGAAATAAGCTGATTATTTCAATCGAAATGACTGTAAATTAAACTCAGAAGCTTTTCAGCAACTGAATCAAACATCATTAGCCATATTACCGGTAAGGATGTAGTGCCTTCAATTAGAAGTTCACCTGCATATTATGCATGTATGGATGGTTATCAAACCCATAACGATTAACTGAAACGCAGCTATAAATGTTGATTCCCAAGTCAAATATCTGTCTAACAACTGTGGGAATTAAAGAAACCAATTATTTTCAAATACCTTACAAAAACATTGGATTGATATTTCTGTGTATATTCGCTGTATATAAAACCGGGAAAACTCAATAATAGAATTTTCACAAACAATTAAACAAGGAAACACTTCTCGAATATGTGTTAACAAAAGAGAGAGAATAGAGTTGGAAGTATGCTGCACCTTCTCCAAATGTTTTACACCTTTTTTTGACAGATTTCTCATCCTTATAACAAATAGCATTTATCTATCACAAGCATATAATAAAACGTGCCAATAATGTAATGCGATTTGCTAATTTTTCTTTACCCCAATCTAAAATTCATGACCAAGATTGTAGGTCCTTTGCATTGCTGCAATATTGTTTGTCAGTTTGAAAGGCCTAACAGTATGCAGAGTGGAAGCAGCCTCTTCTCACTCTGTAATCAACCAGCTGCGCTACAACAGCTCCTCTGCTGGCAGACTGCACATCTAATGCAGTTTATAATGCTGGCAGCGGCAGGTCGCTGGCACCTAGAGGCGCAGATTTCGAATAAACTTGTAAAATATATTTGGTAAAAGATATGTGGAAAATATGTCCAAGCTGATCACCAAGACTGGACTGTATTTTTTTATATAGCGCTTTTGTCCAAAGCGCTTTACAATTAATGCGTCTCATTCGCTCATTCATTCACTCATTCACACACACACACACACTCACACACCAATGGCGATTGGCTGCCTTGCAAGGCACCAACCGGTACGTTGGGAGCAATTGAGGGTTAGGTGTCTTGCTCAGGGACACTTTGACACGCCCATGGCGGGGGATCAAACGGGCAACTTTACGACTGCCAGATGACTGCTTTGACCTTGTGAGCTAATGTCGAGGAACGTGAACACCCACAAACCTAAGTCGCGGTGGTTGGCCAAAGGTCATTCCCGGAAAACTGTTGGAAGTAGTCATTCTTCACCACCCTCCAAACCCCTAATTTAGAATTTCGAACCCCCTCCACAAAACCTGAATTCCTGTCGGCGCCTAATAGGCCTGATAAGTGACTGAAATGGGTATCACAGGCCGTGGCACACCCCTGGGAGGACAGAGGAGCTGGACACAGGGAAATACAAAAATTATGGTATTCATCAGTGTTTACTGGCTTTGATTGGCCACGGGGAGCAAGAGTGAGAGAGAGCACAAACTCTCTCCTGTTACCCTCATGCGATCCGGATAAAAATAACAAACAAAAATAATAATGAAATAAAGTAAACCAAAACCCAAACGGTAGCTTTTCAGCTTCACTTTCAACTCGGTCGCCATGAACAGCTCTCTCTCTCTCAACGCTTCCTCGGTCTCAGCCCCCTACTGTGGAAAAAAGTACACTTTTAACTCCTGGATTTGTAATGTAGGCCAGGTGTGTGCCTGCTTAACCGGCGGGCGTGGTCCTTGGATTGCCCTGCTTCCTTCCCACACACCGAGCCGAGCCGCCACAGGGGGCTACACTGCTGACTGAGTTCCTCTCTCCATGGGCGATGCTGTGACCTCAGGATCTCTGCAGCGAGTGCTGCCAGGGTCCTTCCCCAAATCTGTCTCTCTATAAATGCCTCAACTGTATCTGAGGCCTGGTAGTTCTGGTTGGAAAAGGCTGGCACAAAACATTGATCAATTTAATGACCAGTTGTCTGGCAATTCCAATGGTAAAACAGAAATTCAAATCAGAAGCAGGAACAAGCATGAAGAAAATGGATTTTGTTTGACGTAGTCTTGATAAACATCATGAAGATTATAAGTACATGTGTAAAAAAGAGAAAAAAGTATTTAATAGTTCACTGATCAACTTGCCACAAACCAAATTTCATTATATAACAGTAATTTGGCAGACACTCTTATCCAGACCAACGCACAATAAAGTGCAAATCATACCCAGGGACTAGTGTGCTGAAAACCCTAGAGGGTAGTACGGTTCCAAGTGCTAGAGTGAGCACAAAGATAAAAACTTGAACCCTTGTAGAATAATCAGATAAACTGACTGAGTAGCAGTACCATAGTTTTGGCAATGAGAACACTAAAAATTTTAAAAATATATGAAAGCAAACGCAATCATAACAACATAAAGTATACACGGCTAGAAAATAGAAATTACAGGGAGGTGGGGGAGAGGTGCAGCCTGAAAAGGTGACGCGAGACTGTCTGGGGATGTTTAAAAATAGACCACACTACTGCCAGTATGAACTATTGTGTTAAATGAATTGGACAGTTGTTTGCATATTAGCTGTTGAATTATGTGGTTAGTTTTGATGCAGTACGTGCACTGCACAGGCAGTTTGTAGGCTAACCTGGCCTGAGTTAGAAGTGGGAGGTTTTCAGTGTGGCAAAGCAGCTTTTGTCCCTGTATAGCTAACCTTATGGTTTGTCATTTGGTCTTAAAATTCCTCACTTCATTGCTGATTGGCTCTCATAAACAGGGTTTGTGACATTCGGTTTAAAAGCCACTGCTTTGGCTGATCAAAGTCCAAAGGCTTCATTTGTTACTACTAATAGATAGTTTTGGGGGAACTACTCTGAAAGCAAAGTACCAGTTTGCACTGAAAATACTTGAACAACAGCAAAGCTACCTAAAGTTAAATGTAGATTGTGAAACTACAATTACTCAAAAAAATGTATTTCAAACTACTTTGTAAAAATAATAATCATCATAATCATGTTCCCCAGACATGATGTGTGTGTAAGCGATGCCTTCTTTTGCACAAGGGGAGAACCACTACACCACACAGTGGGGAGAACCACTACACCACACAGTGGGGAGAACCACTACACCACACAGTGGGGAGAACCACTACACCACACAGTGGGGAGAACCACTACACCACACAGTGGGGAGAACCACTACACCACACAGTGGGGAGAACCACTACACCACACAGTGGGGAGAACCACTACACCACACAGTGGGGAGAACCACTACACCACACAGTGGGGAGAACCACTACACCACACAGTGGGGAGAACCACTACACCACACAGTGGGGAGAACCACTACACCACACAGTGGGGAGAACCACTACACCACACAGTGGGGAGAACCACTACACCACACAGTGGGGAGAACCACTACACCACACAGTGGGGAGAACCACTACACCACACAGTGGGGAGAACCACTACACCACACAGTGGGGAGAACCACTACACCACACAGTGGGGAGAACCACTACACCACACAGTGGGGAGAACCAGCAATGTACGGTAATTGGCAGTTGACCGATGGCAACTGTAGTGAAGCGAAGTGCTTCTTACGAAGCAGGTGAAAAGAGGGGAAACGAGTATTTGTTCAAAGGGGTTTGGGAAAATATATATTTTCGGCCAAAATGGTAGGTAGTTCCTGTAGCTAACTACCCCTGAACATGACAAAATAATCAACTACAGTTGTACTACGACTGTACTGCAACCACAACGCTTTGAATGTCATTGAACTACCAGCAAACGACTGTAAAATGCAATTAAACTAACAGCCTAACTGCATGTAGTTAAACTGCTCCCCAGCACTGCTGACAGACATGTCTCCACCCATGGGGATTTTGGATTTGTTGATGCTCTCTTGTCGCCTGGTGATGAGGGCTTACCTTTGTTTAACGTTCGATTCGACAGACTTGTGTCATGCTGACATTTATTCCACAGATTGTGAGTGGAGTCGGTGTTGGTTGGGGTGGGGGGGGGGGGGAGGGTGGTGGGGGCGGCGGCTTACAAGATCTGCTCTTGTGTAGTAAAGTCCTTTTACAGTAATAAACTGGTAAGCAGACTGACCATATTGCTTTCGGTAGATGTGGTCGACTTCATTTTGCAGCTCCACGTAGAAAATACCAGTCAATCAAATATCAGGCGAAAAAGGATAAAGATATTTGGAGTTCAGATTGAGTTCTGTATTCCGGCGTGGAATTCTATCAAGGAATTGATCGGGGGGGAACTTGAAGATCGTTTCTTGGCGCACTGCAATCAACCTCAAGATACCTATCAGTATTGATTTATACTTCAAGATATGTTTTGAGACAAAATAGATCAGACAAAATAAATCTGCTTTTCTCTTTTTGATGACCACAGGAAAAGTTTCCTATTCCCAGTGTATCACAAATGTCCCGTTGACGCGGTCTCATCAGAGCACTGCTTCAAGCAGACTATAGTTGTGGATGCAAAAATAACATTAACAATAACCAGGATTTAACACATTTTGTTGAACCCAAGCTAACAAAAGCTCAGACGGTAAAAAAAAAGTGTTGTTTCAAAGACCAAGCAAAATCACCTCCTACCTGTTCTCTCTTTAATTATCAAAGAGATCAAACTCCCTGTGGGCTTGTGAAACACATTACATTCTTGGAACAACCAACAGTTGGATTACTATTATTGAGCTATGGCGGTAAGCTGGGAGTTCCCCTCAGCAACTGTTCAGTCCCTTTACCTTTGAACAAAGGGTGGAAAGAGAGCACCATTGTTGTGATTGTGATACAATACATTTCAGGATCATACACAATGTGTATATTAGTACTCAATTCACGTCCCTTATGAAGTACCCACCACGCCCTGAATGTCCGTGTTAGGGCTCACGTATAGCGGTTCATGCACAGACTGCCATTTCAACCTTCAGTGATTCGGTTAGAGCGCTATCTGATTGCTCAGTTAACCTAGTTGGCCGTCGACAGAGAGCGCGTTAGCGTTAGCAGGCTACACGCAAACAGTGCGCACACGGGCAACCACCCATGCATATAACTCTGTGTTCACGATACCTCCTACACTTTTCACGTATGATTTGATTCCTCTCCATTATTCAGCAAGCCACTGGAGTAAATAATGCAATTCTTGATCGACTACTCGGGTCATATTCTGAGTGGGGAGGGTTGGCGGAGGAAGGGTGGGGTGGCTTCGTCTGCAACATGAAGCCTGTCTTTTACAACATTTCACTTGCTTTGTATAGCGTGCTTCACACTGCTTAATTGGTCTCTCGGAGGGTTGGAGCGAAACCTGTTTCTCGTTTTAACAGGATATCAAGGCAACACACCTTTGACTGACTCCAGACACATTCATAACACGTTGATATTACAACAGCTAATCATATCTAAGAATATCGGTTGTAGACAAAGGGAACAAGTTACGCGTTTCCCATCAAGAAACACCGGTGTGTTTATGAAAGGCTGTCTACAGCCTGACGGGTCTGCCGATGGAACCGGTAATGACTGCAGCTATTTATTTGACTTCTGTCAAAAAAGTTTCTGAAGAGAGAACAAAACTTAATGTGCTTTCATTCTGTCATCGTGTGAGCAAGGGCACGGGTACTGCAGGAACCAGTTTAGAAAAAGTCTGGCCGGTCAGGAAGAGGTTTTGGCGGTACCAGCAATCTTCCCATTGTTTAGCTTCTGGTGTACATTTGAAAAAACTTGAATGAAGATTGAGGACAAAAATTAGAATAATGAGTAGGGTGAAATAAAAGCAGAGTAAGTGGTACCACCCTTCATTGACTTTAGAAGAATATTGGTGCCTGCGATCCTTCCTCCCCACTTTTCAAATCCGGACGGAACTAACGGCAAAGCTTTTCATCTTGTAATAAGCAGCTCTGCTTTCATACTCAGAGATGCGGTTAATTGGTGAGTGAATGGGCAAAAGACGTAAGAGGAAAGACGAGCTATCCCTCTCTACCTCGGTAATACTTTAATTAATGGCAAGAGAGTGTACAACTACAGCATCTGCACATTTCAGATAGCCCTTAAAATATATCTGTGCTTATTTTTTACCCCTCATTTCTCACTTTATATACTTGCTCTCTACAAAAGAACACATTGCTTAATATACCGTGAGAGTTGTTTATTTATTTATTTTTTACAAAAAATGTAAAGTATATGGAACTTCAGTGCCATGGCCCAGGTATTATGACAACTATGATGATTTTAGAGCTTTCTGAATGGTGGATCCAGTCAGAGCACTAGTCCCTAAAACAGTGTCCCGTAGAATGAAAATTCTGACAATGCCATCTGGCAATGATGGGACAGGACTATAATTAGAATGAGGAAATCAAAATTTGGAGAGAGATAAATCATGTTATGTTGGATGAAACAGTCTGTTGGGAGTTGTGAGTCATCCAGCTCAGAAATCTGGGCTTCAGCGTAGTGGCACACCCTGGTCTGTCTGGTCGTGAATTTTGACCGTGACCAGACCAAGATCGTCAACGACATCACAGAAATGGGTGGAGTCCGCTAATGCCTTTGGGAATTCCAAAGGCAAGTATGACATATTCATAGTGGTACTGTAGCTCCTCAAGTTGTAGTTGTTTTGGTACAGTAGTTTGACTTATCTATCTTTGGCCTATCTACCTTGTGTACTGGACACATGTTCATGGCCTTACAACCAATCATATATGAATTGTACCTTATCTGACGTGTTTGGTTGTTTGGTTTGTTATGTGACCTTGTTATGCACTGTTTTGTAAGTCGTTTTGCATAAAAGCATCTGCAAAATAAAATGTAATGTAAAAAGCATAATTCTAGAACATTCCTGGAAGCAGCTAAGGATGTACTAAAACATTTAAATGTCCTTTGTAACCTGGTAAATAATTGTAAATCCAGTCATACTCCGCTATGTTTATAATGGAGTGGCTTCCCCTCCAAGCCCCAATGTCCCAATGGCCGTGCCTGATCATGACTTGACCACATCATTCCTGCCGAAAACTACACCCAGTGTCCCTTCAAGCCTCATCGAAGCAGAGACTTTAATCCACAGTCAAAACTGCTGATGCCAATCTAATCGCATGTAGACCTGCCTGATCTTTATAATCCACTTGTTATGGTAAATGACTGAATACATTCCCTTATGTCCTGATACAGCGAGCCAGAAGAGATGACTGCAATATCAAAACTGCGCTATCGAGACGAGTTAATTGCTCCTTAAGGCCAGATTTGCTTAGGTCAGCCCTTCGGATGAACCGACCTTCTCCGCATGCTCTTGACCCGCAATGGCGTGCCGTCGCTGACGCGAGGTGCAGTATCCGCTCTTTCAGAGAGTTTTCCCCCTGATGCTTTGCAACTTGCCCCATCACCTTGAGCCAGGTACGCAGCGCGAACGGAGGCTTGCGTCAGACGGCGAATAAATGGGCGCCTCAACCCGGCGACGAGCGGTGACAGCTTAAGAGCCGTCAGCCTTCAGACGGGAATAGCCGTCGACGGCGCCGTCACGGACGGGCCTTCCGCAAAGCGAAACTCCCCGCCTCCGCCCTGGACGTCAGGCGGCCGGGTCCACGCACGACCGCCGGCCCGTGCGTCACGCGCGAGGAGTCACCCCCTTCGCCCTCCTTCCCTGGCCTGGGCCCCGTCAGGACGCTCGGCGTGTGTAAACCAGCTGATTTAATAACAGCCGTGCACGGCCCCCTGCTGAATAAATAATCCCCGCGCCAGCACTAGCGCTAGCGCACCATAGTGCTCATTAATTTTTCAGCTCCCCTCATTCCGCTTACGCACCCCGTGCATGCGGACGGAGTGTTTTCCGCAGATTCCACTCTTATATTTTTCATGCTCTGAATTTCCGATTCGGGGCCATTCATCTTTTCTGAGTGCTGCGGAGTGCTTGTTTTTGTACCGCCACTTCATCCCGCTGCTCGTTCACTCTCTTTTTTTCCCCTTTTCTTTCCTTTTTTTTTTCCTGCCGGTGCGTGGGGTAGCTGGCAAAAGATAGATGGGGATGCAGTTTAGTGTTCGCAGTGAGCACATGGTGCTGCACAATGCCCCAGAGTGCCAAAACAAGACGATTGCTCGAGACGAGTACAGATCACAAACCATGGAAACTAGCGACCGAGACAAAAGGAACGACGACAACGGGATGCATTACAGAGGTGCGGTACATGCAGGGCCATGTCACCGTGTGTCCTAAGCGGTACCATACAAAAGCTGCCACTTTGTGATAATATGCAATGTTATGTACAGTGGGTTCGAGTGAAATGTTGAATCTGTGAAAAAAGTACACAAATAAAACAATTTCTTAGTATTTGATACGTCCCCCTTTTGCTTTAATGGCAACGTGGACTTGGGCTTGTGGTCTTGGACTTCACAAAACCTGATGATCCATGTTCTCCCAGCATTATTTGACAATGTTCCAAAGGGCATCTTGTGATGTTACTGAATGCTTGGCTTTTGTCAGTCTTCAAGTGTCTCCATAAATATTCAATAGGGTTGAGGTGAGGTGATTGTGGATTGTGCAGCACTCCTTGCTCTTCTTTGGTCTTCAAGGAGTTCTTGCATGGCTTTTAAGTAAGTTGTTTTTCATTTTTCAAAATCCTAAAACTTTCTGTTTATTTCTATAATTACATGAAAAATAACTCCCAGATTTCCAATGTGGTCTCAGACTTTTGGACCCCACTGTATATTATCAATATATATCACATGCTGCATTCAGAGAGAAAGCACAGTATTCAAAGAGGGAACAGGGAAACACAGGAGTAAGAGTTTGGACTAGCAATCAGGGCTCAGAGCCGAAGAGGAAGGAAGAGCAATTCAGGCTCAGTTCTTTTTGAGTTATACCCTTGGACAAGGCAGTGGTGGTTTTCTCACAGTTATTAAGAACATAGGACTTATTTGAATGAACATTTGTCCTTTACATTTTCTGAATTGAAGGTTCTTCCAAACAGTTTTCTTGGTTAATGGTGAATTATTGTCGACCTGTTAACATACATGTAAAACATTTAATTGGATTTCAGAAGGACTAAGTGTTATTTGAATAGAGGTCATAGTTCTAGAACTATCTACACATATTTTAAAATACTTTTTGAAAAAGCCTAAACATTGTTCATATATGGTGGGCTCAAGAATGATTGGTACATGTTTCACTAGAGTATAAAATTAGGTAACAAACATGCAAAATCTCTTTGTCAACCATCAGCATGGGAAAAGCCAAGTAAGGGCAATAATAAAAAGGCATAATACATATGGAATGGATGCTAATTTGCCAGAATGAGGCTGGAAGTGCCAGACATGTTCACAAGTCATCAAATGCATGTCCGAATCAAGCCTCAAGTCTCTGAGCTAGTGTCCAAGTCAAGCCTCAAGTCTCTGAGCTAGTGTCCAAGTCAAGTCTCAAGTCTCTGAGCTAGTGTCCAAGTCAAGTCTCAAGTCTCTGAGGTAGTGTCCAAGTCAAGTCTCAAGTCTCTGAGCTAGTGTCCAAGTCAAGTCTCAAGTCTCTGAGCTAGTGTCCAAGTCAAGCCTCAAGTCTCTGAGCTAGTGTCCAAGTCAAGTCTCAAGTCTCTGAGCTAGTGTCCAAGTCAAGTCTCAAGTCTCTGAGGTAGTGTCCAAGTCAAGCCTCAAGTCTCTGAGCTAGTGTCCAAGTCAAGTCTCAAGTCTCTGAGCTAGTGTCCAAGTCAAGTCTCAAGTCTCTGAGCTAGTGTCCAAGTCAAGTCTCAAGTCTCTGAGCTAGTGTCCAAGTCAAGCCTCAAGTCTCTGAGCTAGTGTCCAAGTCAAGCCTCAAGTCTCTGAGCTAGTGTCCAAGTCAAGTCTCTCCAGAATGGTGTATGACTTTATGATTCCTATGCTAGTTGAAGATATAGGAACCAGTATAGATGACATTTTGTATATGGCATCACATGTGTGACAACTGAAGAAACAGTATTATCAGGGGCACACACACAAAAAACGGGTTATTTCAATCATGTATTCATATATCAATGGATTATCACGTCTGAGCCAA
Organism: Conger conger; assembly: GCF_963514075.1. Taxonomy (NCBI): domain Eukaryota; kingdom Metazoa; phylum Chordata; class Actinopteri; order Anguilliformes; family Congridae; genus Conger; species Conger conger. Next base: position 8,172,357 of record NC_083770.1, read on the forward strand.
CATTTTGGCAAAGCCATTTTCAAGGTGGCTGGGGAAAAGCTTTGCCAAAACCTCAGGTCTGGGTTCGGGTTCCACAGCTTTTAATGCCAATGTCTATTACAAACAAGCTAAAGTACATACAGTTCATATTTGTATGACACTGGAATAACAATCAATGTCCACTCAACTACTACATAACGTCACCTAACAGGATATTCAAAATGACTCACTGTCCTGCTTGCATATCAAGCTTAAAGTTTATGCTCAAAGATTTTTAAAATAGTGCAATCCTTTGCTTATGCAAACGCAGCTGCTTCTGTCATGTTGACAATTAAAATGGAAGGGGCTTTTCAAACCAACCTGAAGAAATTTGTTCTAACTGTGGGTTCAAACATTATTGTACATTACGCTAGTGCTTCTCTAGTTAGCTGGCATAGCTAATGCAAATGAAATATGAATGTGCCTGAATTCTTGAAAAACCTAAGGTCACAACATGCGGAACTGTAAGGTTAGCTATGCTGCAAGAGATACATTGTAGGGTGTTGCTATGGTTGCAACTGAAACGCGAGTGTTTCACGACTGGCGCATAAAACGACGTCGGGTATCTTAACCGAGGATTCATCTTCATATAAATCATTGAAAAACAATGATTGGTTGTGACATAGTTCACAATTACAAAGTAATTTTTGGATGAGTCCGAGCCGAGTCTGGAGTGTATGTGTGACCTAAGCGCGAAAAAATAATAATAATAATTTGCTGTGGACTTTGGTTGATTTCATTGATTCATTAATAAAACACACTAGTTTACACATGTATTATTGTTATTTTTTAGTTTACATAACTTTTCATGCATATTTATCAAGGGTGCCCATAACTCTGGAACCCACTGTACATGCTGCTGAAACCAAAAAAACATAATTATGGTGATTGGTTTTTGTTTCCTGACGAGGGACATTTTCCATTACATGTTATCTTCGAGCTGAAATTAATTTCAGGCTTAAAAGCTAGTCAGACAAAATACAATATTGCTTTGAACTGGTCCAATGTGTGATGTTTATGGAAATCGTACATATACTGTATGTATGTGCACACTGCTTATAAATATATGTGAAATGAAGGTCAGGATTGTGACATCCATACATTTTCTAAAGCACTCAGTTCTGGTCAGGGTCACAGGGAGCCGAGAGCTCATCCCAGCAGACACTGGGTGAAAGCAGGATTACATCCTGAACAGGTCACCAAGCATTGCAGGGGCCACACGCCATTCACTCACTCATTCATTGCCCAAGGACATGTCAGACCCTCCAATTAACCTAGCTCATGTCTTTGCAGTGTGGGGGGAAACCCATGCAGACATAACCCCACGCAGAAAGCCCCTCAGCGGGCCTCAAACTCGGTACCTTCTGGCTGTGAGGCAAAATCGCTACCGTCTGTATCGGTGTCACCCGTAATGACTTTATTTTGAGCTAATAATTTGTCAATATAAAGGGGAGAGCAATAAATAGGACCTTCACATATGTGTTATTTCTTTATTTCTCTCTTTCTCTTTCTCTCTATCTCTCACTCTCCCCATCTAATTTCTCTGAAGCAATTAGCATATATCAGGTGCTGTATATCGTAATTATAAAGCAACGCAGCTGGAATTGCTCAGTTTAGATTGAGCTGTATAGATGATTAAATATTTAAGTAAAATAGGTCACCTTGGCTGAGGGTTGCAGGCTAAGCAAATAAAGTTATGGAAATGGGAAAGGGGAAAGAATGAGCAAGGATCATAATTCAATTATCATTCACAGGTTTGTCAATGTTAAGTCTAGATATCCTGCAAGCTTCTGCGACACATTTATAACCTTTTTACGTGAATCCAAAGAGCAGATAATAATATGTTAAAATGGCCGGCTAATCCAAACTGAAAATGTCATGGCATTTTCTGCAGGCGCGATTTCTTTCTACTAGAGTTATTTCTACTATTAATTTTTGAGGCCTGTCATGTGATTATAAAGTCAGGTTGTCACTGTATGTTTTTCTACATTAGTTAAAACTCTATTTCTTGAACTTTTGAAATTTTCCTTTAAAACAGGAAAACACAATATTATTCTTGCGCAAGCCTCTAGGACACGCAACCTTTTAATTTTATTATGAAATTAATGAATGTGTCTTACTTAATAAAAATTGAAATGTAAAATTGTTTAGAACAATGCAGAAAACAACTGCATCGTCGATTAGTTCGGTGCAACCTGTCTTATTTTTGTCATGTGCACAAGTTGTAACTTGGTAGCGATTCACGTTAAAACTAGGCTTAGTTCTTATTTAGTCCCAGCTGGCACAACCAGCCCAGCTCAAAGTCCCACGAAGCAAAGAAAGCTGCTGAAATTCTGACCCCAGAATCAGCCGTGAGCATTATTTATTTGAAACACGATTTTTCTGTATTTTAGACAGAACACTGTGATGGGATAGCTACGGGATGCGTTACCTGAGTTATCATTTGTTTGCAGTTCCTGGACTTGACTTCCTGTGGTAGTATTTTGCCCTCCAATATGAGGAGAACATGGTCAGCAAGGTTCGGGAGGGCATACATTTTAATCTGCCTGCTGTACTACAGCACACAAATATCTTGTTTTGTGTCGGAATGTTGAAAACCTATCTTGGTGCCCTTGAAGTCAGGTATGAATTGTGCTGATGCACACAAAGGGGAAATCAGCCCATAATATTGGATAATAGCTTCAAAGCTAAAAGCTCTACTGTGGGTTCAAATAACATACTTACAAGGCTTGCAATTTCAACTTTACAAACATTATTTTACTGATTAATACTGCACGACTTCTTCTATTGGATCAATTCAGGTGAAATATCTTATTCACAGCAGCACTGTATAGCTAGCGACACAAGCATATGACCCTCAAGTTCAATATCCAGTCCAGTCCGACTAATACTGTCCAACACATTCTTTAATTAAGGCGCAATTCATCCAAGCCGTCTTGGATCCAAGATTAATTAATTATCGTCTGTGCTGTGGTACATTTTTAATTGCCCTTTTTCCAAGTAAGCACACATTTTCAGATTAGAGTGCAAGTGTATCAGTTGATTTGAGTGTAATAAAATGTTTCCAACCTGAACGTGTTTTTGTAATTAAACTTTAGTTGTGGTAAATCAACCCAGAGAATTGTTTCCACTCTATATCCGGTATTGTAGGTCTGACTCTTATCATAAACATATTTGTGGTAAAGAGTCATCAACAATGAACATATTTTATATAAATACCATGTCAGTACCCCACCCCCTCCCCTCCCCTTTCACTGAAACAAGATCAAATTAACTTGGTACTGACTGGAAAAGTGAAAGTATCAGTTGTGGAATACCTTCTTACCTGAGGCCAAGTTGACTGTTGAATACAAAACTCCATCCCTCCATCCATCCATTGTCTTCCCCCGCTTATCCTGAACAGGGTCGCAGGGGGGCTGGAGCCTATCCCAGCATACATTGGACATTGGAAAGGCAGGAATACACCCTGGACAGGTCGCCAGTCCATCGCAGGGCACACACACCATTCACTCACACACTCATACCTACGGGCAATTTAGACTCTCCAATCAGCCTAACCTGCATGTCTTTGGACTGTGGGAGGAGTACCCGGAGGAAACCCACGCGAACACGGGGAGAACTCCACACAGGGCCGACCAGGATTCGAACCCAGGACCTCCTTGCTGTGAGGCGGCAGTGCTACCACAAATACAAAACTTTTCATTAGAAATGCACTTTAATAAAAGAATGCAAAAGGAAGGGAAAATCTATCCTACTACCAATATAATGGATGCTGCCCATAAAATGATCTTCTGAGAACAATATTTCTTACCTGTAAGTTAGGCTACATTTGAACAAAAATGTATTAAATGGGATGCTTGCCTTGACATGATGAATTTTTCATATGATGAAAAATAAAACAGCCCATTTTCAAAATATCTCAGAAGAGACAGCAAAGATGGCTGCTTTTTGTTTGCTCAATGCCTTAACTGACAAACCAAGAAAAAGGTAATTATATCACTTGCTTAAGTAGACTATTAAAGGATTCATAATAATTAGCGGAATAATAACGCTATTTTTACTTTCCGAATCCACCTATCTAGATTTCCCTTGATTATGTTTGTATGTGGAAATCACTAAATATGTGGAGCTATTTTTAATTCTGTTATTTTTAATTGCTTAAAGGACTGCTGAACCAACAGAACAAATTGCTGTTTTCAGCAGAGGAGCAACTTGTTAATTTAAAGTAAACATCTTGATTAAATCTAGTCAAATTAATTTTGTGTATGCTTGGGTTTTGCAGAGTGATACCAAACTGATTTCATTAAAAAGATAGTCATGTGGACGTACAACAAATTGCATTTCTTTGCATTCCATTTTTTATGATTGCATGGTTAATTAAACAACAACTCAACTATACTGCACGGCGGAAAATGGACGCTGGCATTCGGGAATGGCAAATTGCAGTAAAGATAAGGACAATATCAATAAAGTCACATTGTCAAAGCTGTCAAAATCAATTCTGGAAAGACAGCACTGTTAGTTCAGAGTTTACAGAGCTGAGCAATAGAGCAAAGCTATGTTAGACATCTGCTGTTTTATGTTTTGACAAGGCCGACAAGCTCACACAGTCTAATCGAGCAGAACGCCATGCCTCAAACCTATATATTCAGTATAATACAAAAGAAGAGCTTTGCAATGTGTTGCTACCCTGCTCAAAAACAGCTCAAGCTAGATTTTTAAACAGTTGGTAGCTGGTTGACCGGTTCAGACCAGCTCCCATCTTGACATGGTTTACCTGATTAACCAGTTCAGACCAGCTCCCAGCTCAACATGGTTTACCTGATTAACCAGTACAGACCAGCTGCCATCTTGACATGGTTTGACCAGCTCCAGCTATGCTGTGAAGCTGTCGTTGCAGGTCAACCAAGACAAGCTACCAGCACTAGCTGGTCGACCAGCTCGTAACCAGCAGGACCAGTTTCATCACCAGCTTGGCCATGCTGGTTGACCGGCTCATACCCAGCTAGACCAGCTTATGACCAGCAGGACCAGCTCAATTTTCAAGCTGGACAAGTGGAGACAGCTGGGTTTTACAGCAGGGAGGAAGAGCCAGGAAGGGCTGTGCAATTTGTCGCTGTGCTGCGGTGTGTTTAGCTCACTGTCTCTGGCACCCTCCTCCCTCTCTTGTTAACATTCACAATTGCAACAAGTATCAGCTCTGATTGGAAGTGTTGTTGATGCTGCACTAGCGCGTCTCACCAAATAAAGTGGGGGGGGGGGGGGGGGGGGGGGGGGAACAGACGAGCCGGAAACTTTAAAGACGATCTGCGTAAACAAACGCTCCCCATTATTCATTCTAAACCAGCGCCCAGATATTTATGCAGGCGCTAGCCCTTAGCGAGAATGGTCGTAAGAGTGACTGCTGATTTAAACGGTGACAAAATGGAGAAATATTCCTGCTCCGCTCATTAAACCTGCTTTCCCTCAAGGCTTTCCCTTTCTCGGGGGCCAAGACAGGCATCCAGATAAGGACCAGTGCAAAGCACTCGACTCTCCTAAAGGGAAAGTCGATACATACCCCCATAAATAAATCAATATAAACATCAGACACCGCTGCTTATGCTTAGAGTGAGAAAGAGGGGCCAAATGACCGTGCTTCCATTCCTTTACCCGCTGGCGTAAAACAAACAGATAAAGAATCCAACTGGTTCATCAAAAAAAAGCTGGTGTGAGCGCTGCTTTTGGAAAAAAACCCCGCTGTCAGCAGTGCAATTATTTCAGGTAAACAGAGCGCAATCTCGGGTAGCGCACTGCTGCCAAGGTTACTGACTGAATCAGGCCATTGACTGGCTTTTCATTCACATATCAATATTTTACAAAATGCAGCTCAGATGCAGCGAAGCGGCACGTCGTCTTCTCATCTCGGGCGTCTGATTGCCCGCTTCACTTTAACGGATCGTTTTCGTCTTCAGTTTTCTGGGGGGGGGGCGACGGCTACCCCACGGCTGGAAAGATCCAGCAGAGATTATTCGTTTTTCAGTAACGCGCCGATTGTTGCGGTCCTCAGAAACAGCCGCGACGGCGTTATTAAATCCTGCCGTCTTAAGAGAGCGCCTTTACTTTGCAGTCCCCGCCCGTGTAACAGGTATAATCTCCCCCGATGACGGAACTATAATAAGACCGAGCGCGCGGAGTGCGTGAGCCGACTCAGGGTCCCCCGGCGCACAGGCGAGGGGGAGAAAGTCCTGCTGTCAGCAGAATGCCGGCAGGTGATGGACGACGAGCAGGGCGAGGGCCCCGCCCGCCCGGCCTGGCCGACCTCTCCCGACCTCTTCCTGGAGGACTCTGGGAAGCGCTCCGGGAAGCGCTCTGGCTAATGTGCCGGGATATCCTGCCGCTCCCCGATCCTACGCCGGCGTTCCCACAGCCCGGGTCACTTCCACGGGATGCGGAGCGTAGCGCCCACATGTACGCCGGGTTTGACGTCACGGGCGTTCTCGCTGAGGACGGCAGGGTGTTGCGATGAGAGGTGGGTGCGAATGACATTCGGGGGCCACAGGACGGAGGAAGCGATATCACTACCTGAGGACAAAACAACAGCTGGACTCATAACAAGGCCAGCTCAGAGCTATCCCTTCGCCGTGCCCTTCGTGCCCTTCTGACTGTGCAGCGTAGCGCGCTGCAGAGTACACAATAACACATTTTTGCCGGATAGCTGTGAAGAGGAATATCAGATTTTCAGTGTCACACCAGTGCAGAGCCTCATGGAAGGAGAACTGGCACATTTACATTTCCTAGTACTGATGTCAGGGTGTGCTATCCTTGTAGCTTACCGCTCGTAACATAAAATCCCTTCGTAGGCGCTCTTCTGATAACTGCTTGTGACTGCGTTGAAACATTTGCCAACGACCGTGGATGGCAACAAGGCAACTTCCGATGCACTCCAGAACTACCCATTTGCCTCAGATCCTATAATTATGGCTTGAAAGGATAATGCCAACGGATATCACAATTACTGTGCTTTCATGACAGGATATAATAATGCTGTAGAAATATCAGGAGGTCTCAAGTTTAAAAGGAAGTAAATAATGACAAACATATGGATGGCGTCTTACGAAATTTATAAAAATAAAGCAAATGTATTCAAGCCGTTGACTGTGCGAAGGCAGGTATGATTAAATCTCGACAGCCTCCCCTTCCCAAAACACCCCCCTCACTGGAATTGGAGGACCTAGTGGAACATTAATGTGGCAGACAAAGACAGGTAACACCTGTAGAAGCTCGAAGAAAAACCAGCCACCATGCTGTGTGCTTTTATGCTTCAACACTGCCCCCTTGTGTGCGCTGAGTGCAGCACACTCTATATTTGCTTGGCAGACACTACATATGCTTACAATTTTCCATACACTGTTACCAATGTATACTAAATCCAAACCAAGTATGGTTTTACAGTGATTAATGATACTTCATCCAACAGACGCCCATTCATAACAATAAAGACAAATATGCATTAATATCAATTAAAACTATCTCTTATTTAATACATGATATTCTCTTACAGAACTACACATTACATAGTATTCATAGACGTAACCACATTATACGTCTGTATTACCCCACAGTCTGTGTCTGTTATGTATAACTGCTCACACTGAAGTAACTTGGTCATGGGTGACATCAGAAAATCACACCTGGAAATAAAAACCAAATCCCTCAGGTTCAACACAACAAAGGCTTACTACACGTAATAGATGCATTTCATAAGAGCCTTATACAATGCCATGACCAATTAAAACCAGCCAGTAAGTAGATCAGTGTTAGAACTATTATTAGATATTACAACTGTACTGTTCACATGACAAGTAGTATTGTTACAGTGTGATGTGTTATCGCTCTCTCTCTGCATTAGTGTGTGTGTGTGTGTGTGTGCACTTGCATGTTGGAACAAACACATGCATGTACTTTTGTTTATAGTAGGGCTGGGTGTTTTTTGGGTACGTTTTTTGTAACTTTCATCAAACCATTCGGTCCATGGGGGGTTTCCTGTCAAATAATACATGAATAAGATTTAAATTTGTAAAGCGATTGCTTTATGTTCTCTGTTCCTTGGTGGAGATTGGTTCCCTGTTCCCTGTTCCCTGCAATCGCTTCCTCTTTGATGGCCTGAATTGCGTGGAAAAACAAAGTAGATGCTATGGTGATGGGGAGGTGGCATCAATGAAACTTCCTGCTACATCTACACAATAGAGAAAATGATACTATTTTTCACACAATCTGTTACAGACATGTAGAGGCAAACACTCAGCCAATTCCAGGGCTTACAGTATCCAAGAAAACTCATCTCTGGTGTTGACCCCCAATGTGACACAGCGCTGGGCGACAGCTTCCAGAAATTGCCTTTTAAAGATTTCTAGCACATAGTCGGGGGAAGTTTCAAACACAAAGAAACAACAAAGAGCTTCTCATGACGCCGCCGTCATGAGTCAATCTGACATATTTTCAACAGGGGAGGACTGCGCTTTTTAGAGCGATGCAATATTTAGCGTGTAGCATAAAATGCATCTTTAATAGCTCCGTGACCTACTTCCGCGGAACACTGTAAACTGTTTTCGCCGACCGCCGTTGCGAAAGAATGTCCTTAAACCATCTTAATGTCAGTGACATGTAAGCCTTTTAATTATTCACAGGGAGCCTGTCTGTCCTACTTATCTCCGCACCGCTTAATTGTGGTTGAAATGCCCTTCCTGCACTTTGGCTGCGTCAAGATTAGCGACTTAGGGCCAGTGTGGTGGCAGACAATACAGGATAATTAGCAAAGGGGTTGTCGACCAAGACCCACCGATCTACAAGCTGCAATCGTAAAAACCACACCAGGGTGCAAGCCCATGGCCTGGAGTGCCCGTATCAAACACAATTAAGAAGAACATCACTGACCCCAAACAGGTGACATACACATGCGTGTCTGTACCGGCTCCACAAAAGCAACATTTTTACAGAAAGCCAGCACATGTGACATGCGCTAAAATCAAACCAGCTGGGCGTCCTAGGTGAGGTCACAAAATGTAGGGTACAGTGATATCGCTGAAGTATTCGGAAGTTAAATTAGAACCAATTGAATGAATGTACAATGTTTTGGTACAGAGTGTCGGTCTGTCAACTGTATATTTAGAAACCCAAATTTAAGGACTATAGCACAGGCAAAGGGTGAGTCAGTGAGCCTTTTTCAATGATAGGAAGGGATAATAACAATGTTTTAACACAAAAATCTTACCTATTGCAAAAAAAACTGTAAAACCAGATGGGCCTGTATAAATTTATGCAACGAGAGACAGTAATGGTTTCATGCAATATAAAAATACAAAGAATTAGAGTATGTACAGAAAACACACACACACACACACACACACACACACAGGGATTTATAATCTAAAACAGTGATTGGCAAAATTTGTCATGAACCTATTAATCAAGATGCTCGTGGGTGCTTTCACAATTTGAGTAATTGCCTTAAATATTATTTTAACACACATTGATTTATAACACCTTGCAGGTGTTGTTTTATACCTTACACAGCAGCCTGTGCCTGGTAAATAAATAAAAATAAATAAATAAAATAAAAACACAATTCTTGAGGGACAGAAGCAAATACCTTTGTGAGATTGCTTACATATAGTAACTAGTTTTGCGTTGTCATGAATAATAGAAACTTTTAAAGTGGCAGTATAGACAGTCATGTCAAATCCGAAGTCAAAATAATTGAGCTGCCACGCTTAAATCGCTTTCAGTTTTATTTCCCCTATTTCAGCAAATATGTCTGCAGATCCTCTGTCTTAATGCTGAGTCTCTGCCATTGGCCGGCAGCTATGCAGGGCATGGCATACTTTCCCGTAGTATCACCGAGGGATGGAGAGTTTCAGACGGCTGGCCTGTCCATCCTTCACTCCTCCATAGCCAGATTCACAGTCTCCTACAAGAAAGACTTTTTCATTTTTGTCCTAAATTTCCAACTTTTTGCTTCTTCCTGGTTCAGAATGACCAACCAAACCTCTTGAGTTGCTGTTATACCATGCTGCTATACCACCTGCATTAAAGCAACAGGAACACTTCTGCTATACCACCGACATTAGAGCAACAGGAACACTGCTGCTCCAATCCATAGTACTATTGTATAGCCTTAGGCTTGATCTATCTGTAACTGACAGCAAGTCTTAGCCTGTGAGCACTTGGTATGTCATCAGGCACAACAAATGTAATGGTATCTGGAGGAACGGTTGCCAGATGAAACCCAGGTGCCAAGGCCAGTTGTGCCCCACAGCTGTATATGTAGGCTGCATAGGGATTGGCTCACTCATTCGCTCCCTCCCTATATTGTTGTACATTACACAGCCTTATATTTGTAGATGAGCACAGCAGACTCAACTGCCGCCATCTTGACAAAAATCTCTCTGGTGATCAAGTAGTGTACATCCTTTGTACCCTGCATTGTGCACTGACTGCATTGTGGGGAATATTGAGTGAACTATTTATGGAGGGCGTCAAATTTGATGCTGTAAATTCGGACACCCGACAAAATGGCCAACCCCCTAAATAGTGGATTATATATCATATAGTGAGCCATTCCAAACAGATCAGCCACTTTAATTTATAGTCAGTTGATGACATCACTGAGGTCAAAGATCAAACCTGTAACTGCAGGGCCCAACCTGCATTTTTACTAATGCAGATGTACAGGAGCACCACTTCCTCAATGGTTAAAAGACTGCATTATTAGAATCCATTGGTTCAACTCCATGGACACAGCAGCACCAGCAGAATTAACTGCTCCACTCAGCTTGCACAGAAACCGTGCTCTCCATTGGCCAGAGGTTCTGGCAGTTATGTGTCCTCACATTTGGATTATGCAACGCTCCTGCAACATCCGAGAGTCCAACTGAGAGGCTTCTTGCTAATTTTCTGAGTAGCTAACATATAAAACATACTTGTGCTTGTCTCTGCTTTCTCTGCGCCACTGGAATTACTATTTAGGGTGCTTAATTGCAAAAGTAAAACTGCTACAGAGTGACAACAGGGTTTAGATAATCAATATGGACCACTGGGTGGCCACTGACCCAGTTAAGGTGCATGTGCTACAGGATTAGCTAACGTATGCCTTACTGTGAAAGTGATTATGCTCAATGATTAAATCATGTCCCTGGAGTACTGCAATCCACCATTCGCTCTGTCCATTTGGCTATGTGAAGCTGAACAGCCATATGAGTGAAATGTGCCCTGCTCTAAGCCAGAAGACTGGGAGAGCTGTGCTGAAGTGAAGACAGTCTTCATTAATGCAAACAACTCTGCCTCCACATGCCTTCACAGGGAAGACGCAAGCAGGCAAGAGACAGTCAAGAGCTCACAGTTCAGGTGAATGCTGTCATCACGATAATAAGGGGCTTGTAGAGTTTGTAGTTTGCAGGCAGAGTCAGCACCAATGTGGGATGAAATATCAGCGCTGGCCCAGTCACTGAAGGCTCTCTAGAGTCAGTGGGATACACAGAGGCTCTGTGAGAGAATTCCATCTGATGCATGGTAAGATCTCATGTGACACATTGCATATTGGCAGCTGGAGGTGCCCAGAGACATACAACCTTTGCTTCAATGAGCTTTGTGTGTTGCTGCAGGCACTGAGCACTCTGAAGGATTGAGGTCTCCTCACCAACTACAGGAATACTTCTTCTTGCCTCATTATTGCCCCAATAAAGCAAAAAGTGCCACACCACCTGCCAACTAGAGCCTTCTAAGTTCCACTTAAATCACTGCACAAAGCAAAAACATCACACATGTTGCAAATATGACCTGTATTAGTGAAAAAATATCCAAGTGATTTAATGTGATATTACTTCCTGACTGAAATGTATATTGCTGAAATGTATTTACCATACATAAAGAATGTAATTGCAATCTAATATGCTAAAATTGTACAATAATTTAAGATAGGATTTGCACATTGTGTCATTCTGATATGCTTTATTATGAGCAGAATGTGTGGTTTCCTACTGAACGTTGATCACATAAGTATCTTCTACTGCTCTGGTAGTTGCGATGGTGTGACATATGCACCGAGGGTTGCCAATATTACCACAGTAATATATAATCATTATATAGTAACCTGAATTTGGGAGGTTATAAAGTGTTGAGCATATACGTTTTATTGCATTTACACCATATACAGAATATGCTGGATAGAGGTTAATACAGATGAAATGGAACATTTCTAAATATATTTGGCTAAAATGTGGAACATCCCAGGTAATAGGGGAATATCGATAGCCAGGGGACTACATCTGCACTAAATGATGCGCCACCGATAAAATAGAATTTTCCATATTCGCGAAAATGTCCACAATCATGGGTCACTTAGCTACTTTGAACACGATCTGCTTGTCTTCTGCATAAAATATGACCCAACGAATGCTTGCGACCGGTGCCAAGACAAAACCGGAAGTAATAAACTTGGAGTAACTCAGCAGGAAGTATTTTTTCAGTGTAAAGTGCTTGTGCTCTTAGTGTCTGGTTGTAATGTAATGTGTTGTAGAGGTGTGTGCATTAACGTTTAAGAGATTACATGCAAATTAATTTACGTTTCAAATATAAATGGTTTTAGAGCATACATGACGTCAGAGTAGCTTTTTGTGGAGGGACTACAGAAACCACAGTGCATTGCCTTACAGCCCAACCAAACATGTATCCCACGTCTGTAATTATTTAACTGATGAATTCTACATGTAATTTGTGTTAAATGTCACTTGACATGTATCGGCTCGAATGGTAGCTTATAATAAGCGCTCTTTTGTGCCTCACGTCAAGCAGCGTAGTAACGTTTAGCTTGCTAGCTAACGAGCTAGCTAGCTAGCGAGCGAGCAAGCAAGCAAGCTGTCTGACTGGCGGCGATTCTTGTATAAATGTGAAGGCAGTAACGTTTGCTACTAGCTAAATCTTACCAAGCTAGCAGGCTATTAGCAATAGCTCACTAGCTTGCTAGCTACATAGTTGCGCCTTATTTTTTTTTTTAAGAAAAGGGGGACATGAACGCACAGCGAAAGGTAAGTAGCAAGCTTGCCATGATATACAAGCTAGAGCTAGACTAGATAACCAAGCCACAGCTACACGTTAGACTTACAGGAGAGAATAACATTAGCTAGCCTAGTATTTAACGTAACGTTAATCACCTAACGTTAGCTATCAATGAAACTGTCAGTAGCTACATCCAGAGCAAGACAGCAGGAGACAAATCGAGTTTCCAAAGCCAGCTAATAAGGCCAGGTAAGCAACTAATGTTTTGGCACTAACCTTACCCGACATTGGGTAGCTAACAGTTATATACTCAAAACGACAAGGTCTTTCTGTTTTGTCGTTATAACAACTGACTGAGGTCCCACTATCTTGGCCTGTATTAAGTGATTAGTCATACGTGTCAAATAGTTTATTTTTACTTCTTTCCGACGAACTGTATCACGTGATTAAGTACACGGAACTAGTTCAAGTGCTAATTAGCTAGGCTAGCTAGCTAGATAATGGTTCGTCGCACACGCCTGGAGGCCGTGCAATGAATTGGGTGAAAAGAGTCCGCTTGGCCAGTATGTTAAATGTGTCATGTATAAGCCTTGGCTAGCTGTTCCAACCAGTCCTGAATTAACATGATTTGGTAAATGACAGCAAAATAACCGAACCAACTAGCTAGCAAATTAGAAAGACAACTTGTTAGGCACTGCGCAAATGTTAGCTATCGATTCAGCTTTTAAACTAGTTGGCTAGCTACATCCCGAGTTAACCGTTCTACCAGCAAGCTACATATAATTGCAACTGCAGGTAGGCTGTTTCATTTGCATTAACTTATGTGAACTACAAGGGCTGTTTCTGATTGTTAACGAGCTAAGTTAATTAAGCTTATTTTATAGACTTGTTTCTACGAGAAACCAGTGAAAGTAAATTACATGTGATATTGTGAGCTGTCATTTTATGATTGGGAATTTGGCTTTAGGTATACCTCTGATTAGTAGATTGATAACATTTTTGGCTATACTGGCTAGTGTTTTTGGTAACTGGTGTTTGATTTCGGTGTTCTAGGCGGTGAACTCAGGAACACGTTTTATCCCCGCCACGACATATCTGCTGGAAGCACAGACCCGAACTCATAATGTCATTATCTACTTCGTACTGTCCTGTCCTGGGTGCAACTCCTAGTGTAAGGCCACGATAGTAAAGGGAGGAGGCCACGTACAGCATCAAACGCCATGAATCTACACCAAGTCCTTACAGGGGCTGTCAACCCGGGAGACAACTGTTTCGCTGTAGGACACATAAACGATGAGCCTTTCACGGTAAGGAAGTTCATGTAATCGTCTTTTCCTAGTAAGGTTTTCGTAATCATTAAAATGACGTTGCATTCTTGAGTCTGTGGCTGGCAATACAATTTACTTTCCAAATCTGCCTGTGTAACATAAGTGTGTACAGAGAAATTCATATTTGGGGGAATCCAAAATATATGTGAGTACATTGATGCCCACATATCTTTGAGTCGTGTGAACTCATGACATGTAGCATCCTTCATAAAAACCTACCGTAGGCTCCAGAACGAAAAATTCAATACTCCCTGCCCAGCGCTTCCCCTTGAACAGTAACGATCAATGGCAGACTATTTTTGTGTCTGCCCTCCCTTCGCTTGGCAAGGTAAAACATTGCCGATTCAAAACGACCTCTAGTTAACTTGTATGTATCCAACAATATGTCCTCTGTATTTTTATGCTCTCAGCATGCTATATAGTGCATGAGGTGATAACAGATGTCTTTATTTTGAGCCTTTTGAATCTATTTGTGGTTGCAGCGGCAGTCTATTGCAGATTGTATGGAACCAGTGATCTGTTGGTTTTCTATTTTGGAAGCAGGATCTAGTGAGTCACTTGAATTTGTAAAGGAGAAGAAATCGGAAGTTGATGGGCCGGTTTCACTGACTCAGATTAAGCTAAAGCCATTATTTAGTCTTCGACTTGGATTAATCTGTGTTTGCAGAACCGGTCCTAAAAGTTTATAAACTGGTTAAAAAAACCCAGAACCTTGGGAGTTCATCTTTTGCTAAACACGAAAAAATATATTGCCATCTGACTTAATATAATCCTTGTTAATGAGGTTTATGTATAAGAGCTTACTGCTGCTTCTAGTCGCACTCTCTGTGGTGAATGTAAAGCTAGCATTACTGCAAAATAGATGCTGCACTCATTTTGTTAGAGAGGGCAATAATTATCTGAGCATTACATTAAGACCAACACATTACAGGCCAATCTGGACATGCCCATAGTCTATTGGCTACACACATTACTAAGTAGCTATGAGCTATGACATTTACCCAGACACATCCCAGTACATTTTGTCCTACCCAGTAGCTTTGGACATGTTTCACAAAATCTCACCATGCAGTTTGTTAGCCAAACCTGGCTGACACTCAGTAAGTTGTGCTCGACTGACCGTCATTTATAATTGTGTGTTTACAGATAATAGGGAAATTATTTGGAACCAGAATTTGGTGAGATAGCTTGGTATTTGTTATTTGTACTGAAGCCACTATAAGTACAATTGGCAATTAGCAAGTTGAAAAACAGGAATTGCTCATATTGTATTCACACCGTATTCACACCGAATTCACGCCCGGAAATTACAATGGTAATTGGTGTACTTTCCCCCCCCCCCCACTCTCTCCTCTCGTAGGCGTATGCTTCTGGCTGTGACATTGTGATCTTGGGCAGTGATTTTGAGAGGCTGCAGATCATTCCAGGGGCGAAACACGGGAACATCCAAGTGGGCTGTGTGGACTGCTCGCTGCGGGGGGGCCAGGTAAGAGCCTGTGTGTTCACACCCTCTGTCCCTGGGCTGAGAAACTGAGCCTCCAGGGGCCTCTAGTGCCTGCAGGTTTTCGTGGTTTTGTGGCTGTGAATTAATGCCTCGAGAACAAGGTGTGTGGATTCTTTAGCCCAAGGGTGCGTTCCCCCCCCAACCTTAATGTGTTTTTCCGACAGCTCTAGAAATTATGCTGGCTCCTGTACTTGAGCAGAGTAAAATCTTTAGGATACAATTGCAGTCTGCAGCTGTAGCTGGTGCATATACAATTGTCTGATCAAGACAATTTTGATTATTAAATCATTGAAATAACTAAGAGCAGAAGTTGGCACAAAATCCTGAAGCGGATAGGCCCTTGCTGTGCACCCCTGCTTTTGCCAATGAAGCACAGGGGCTGAGAACAACCCGACCCTCCAGGACTGGATTTTGACACCTGTGCTCTATCCAGTACATGGTATGTTGATACATTTCCACAAAGATAGTCCACCCATTGCAATGCTCATCTTAAGATGGAGTGCAATCTCTTGCAAGAGCTTGCTTTGATTTATTACTCTCCTTTGGAATATATTTTTTTTAAATTAGAAAAATAGTTTGGATTGCCTTGCCTAGTCTGGGAACTTGTGGGGTACTAAAACTCACAGGTTATGAAATCATAGTCTGGTCATTGTTACTGAAATCTGAATGAAGTGTTTGATAAGAAATTGGGGTTTGAATGATTTACCCCAGTAAATGGGGGTTGAACCTAAGCTGTTTAACCTAAGGCTTTTCAGCTACCCGTGTGAAATCTAGCACACTGGCTTTAAGGAATTGTTTTAAGTTGCCTGAGACCTGTATGGAGGTTACATGCAACTTGGGCGTTGTTTTTAATCCTGCATGTCATTGCAATCAATTTCTTTTTTTAGACTTTACCAAGAGCTATGGTTTCAAAGCATTTTTATAACATATCTAAAAATCAACAGCAAGGCTGATCAGCTTATCAGTGGGAATATTGTGGCACTAATTGTTAGCTAAATGCTGCCCTGGAGCTTTGTCAATTCTCAGTCGGAAGGGACTAGCGGGAACATGCAAGAATGACTGATTTGTGTTATTCAAGCCTTGGTGTTCTGTTACATTTCAGTATTGGTGGCCATGAGCTCAGGCGATTTAGCAGTTTTCATGAAGGTTAAAGCCGTCTGCCTGCACGTACAGTAACTGTTTTCATCGTTACGGTCTGACTGAAAAATCAGGACTAAAATTTGGATTTTCAGTTTGTTCAGTTTCTCAAGGGCAGTTATGTCACTTGTATTTCCATGACAAGTATCCAAGGAATAAAATCTTGATCTTAATCCTCTTCTGCATAATTTTCTTCCACGTTAATCCTCATCTGTGGGCAAATGGTTTTCCTTTTTGAGCTCTTCTCCTTGTAGAATTCAGTGCAGTGTGAAATGGGGGGAGGTCCCTGGAGAGCCATCTTGTTTTTGCCATAGCAGTTACCTTTTTGAAGATTTGTCTGAGAACCACATTGCATTTTGCAATGCCTTTGACTCGTCGCTGCATTTTCTAGACATCGTTTCCCTTCCCTGTGTGTAGCATGTGTTGGACATGCAGATGTGTCTAGTGCTAGACCTTTGTGGTCACTGTGATTGTGATGAGCCAGAACCCGAGAGAGCTAGGCTAAAAATGCAAAAGTGACACAATGCAAATTGAGAAGTGCCTTGTGAAGCCGTCTGTTGTCCCGTGAGCCTTGGAAACTTAGTCATCGTGTGAAGCAGACATTTGGGTTTGACGAAACCACAAAGCCGATGTGACTCAGCTCTCTCTCCTTTCAACCCAAAACAACAAACATCTGGACTGTAGAATTCAAAAGAAAATAAAGGCCGTTCTTGAACAAACATATTTATTATAACAGTCTGTCTTTGTCACGCTGTATGAAATGTCTGCACATATGTATGGATACGAAATTGAGCCTTCATTGAGGCATTATGCAAGTTATTGTTTTAATATTGCTGAACGAATGCGCAATGGTTTTGTGAATTTCTTTCCTTTTGTGTGAGCCCAAAAAAGGCGCGCTGAAAATTACACGCAATTTCATGGTGTTTGAGAACGCTGTGGCCTGCATAATAACCGCTCAAAGGGAAGTAAGTGGTGGCACATTATTCCCGTAATTCCATCATCAGTAATGGCTGGACCGCAACTGTTGCAGACATGCAGTTGTTTGTCTCCGTAAACATTTGGCAAATGAAATTCAGCAAAGGCAAAATTGTCTCGGCTGATAAAATGGGCGCCGCTGCCAGAAAGCTCATCGGGGTGAAAATGGGATGGTCCAGAAACGACAGTGGCCTCTCCAAAGCGTTCTCTTCTGCACCGGTGCCGTGATTATGATAAAGAACATGTTTACTTATTTTGGTCGCGCTCAAGCGTTTCAAAGTCTTCGCCGACGATAATTGTCAATTTGGGAGAGGCGAGTTTATTCCCTTACCCAATCCACAAAGGGCGCATTTCCTCCTCAATCTGTTTTTGAAGCCCCGACTGTGTGTAGTCTTCAGAGCAGACGACTGAAGGCACAAAAACGGATAGCTGTAGCAGCAGTTTATTGCCGAGCTTAAAGTGGCCCGTGCAGTTATTTTCTCAAACACTTTATCCCGACGTGATTACAGCTTCTCCGGAAACTTCCGGAGGCTTTCCTTCTGAGCTCGCGGGCTTCGCTCCCTCGGAGTCTTGACGCGCGGGAACAAAAACGACCCCTCTCTGCACTCTCGTGCCACGTAGCGCTAAACCACCCCGTCTGCCGGTACACCAGGAGAGCACTCTTCCCTGTTATAAAACCCTTCCTCTCGTTGCAAATAACACGTAGCGCTAGCACGGAGTCGTTTCGCTGCAATTACCGCTAATGCTCCCCTCCCCCTGACCCGCGCCGTTCTTTCGGGCCTCCGTTTCCACCGAGCCTCCTCCACGGATATCCGTAATTTTGGCTGAAATTCGCTTGGGGAAAGATGGTGGTTGCTCTCTGTGGAGATAACCGCTCCACTCCTCTTTGTCCGCGGGCTGTAATTTCTTTTTTCCGCCCGCGGTAGTCATCTGTGGGTCGCTTATCGCCTCCATCTCCTGCCCGTCCGCCGTGCATTGTTCCGTGGCTGGAGAAAGGCTTGCAGTGTGCTGTGGCTATGGTGGTGACGGTGACAGGGGTGGGGGGTGAGGTGGGGCGTTTAATGACAAAAATGTCAGTAGAGACAATATGAGACTCCTTACCCGGACAAATTCACAGGGAATAGCCCAAAATCAGATGGTGGAGCTCAGAGAAATGCACTCTGTTTAATGGACAGGGGGGACTGATGTTTCAACGTCAAAATATGTCTTCCTAAGAGTCGAAAACAAACTAGGGCTGCACCCGGAGGTATACAAATACCCCCCGTTAACTACGTAGTGTATGGTGCGCTTGTGTCAAGATCATGTAGTTCCTTGCAAAAACATCTCCTCTTCCATAGAATAATGTGTGAGGATATAGGCCTCTGTCTGTCAGTTCTTCCAGAACATTCATCCATAACAGGGTTGTCCTTGGCTTTCCCAGTGCTGCTGAATATTCAGCCCGTGTTAAAGTTTGAGATTGAGGTCGCGGAAGATCAGAAACTCTTGCGCGACGGTTGTGTTTCATTTTAGGTTTCAGATTTCTTCTTCGGCGCAGAGAGGAGAGCGCAAGGCTTTGTGATGTTGTCGCTCCTCACTGATGTCTTTCACCGTTGTCACAGGTGGCAGCCTCCTATGGGAACGTCGTGTGTGTGTTTGAACCTGTTCGCCTCTTGAATCCGAAGGAAAAGGCAGCGGCGGTAAGTTCTGGTAAAACTTGTTCCTTTCCAGATGCACAGAAACTGTTCTTTACGTTCGGCCAGTGGTCCTCACCGCTGGTCCTGGAGAGCCGCAGGGTGTGCTGGTTTTAGTTTTCTCCTTAATAACAGCAACCAATTTAGACCCAAGGTGATGTTAGTTAGCTATGTAGTTAACTGCTTCAGTTAAGTGCTGAGTAACAACAAAAGCCAGCACACCCCGTGGCTCTCCAGGGCCAGGAGTGAGGACCACTAAATTCTTATACCATTTTTGGGGAAAATACATTAGTGTTACTTTGTTTTAAAATTTTTAATTTTATTTGTTTGCAGAAGTTGAACTACCAGTGGCAGAAATGCGGGCAGTTTGTTTTGCAGTCAGCAGCGCAAAACCTAGCGTGGGATCCCACAGGTGCAAATCTTTTCAGTTTTCCTTTAGTTCCTTTAATCTTGCCATAAGGCTGACATAACACTGTCATACACATGCCATAACAGCTGTAACAAGATGGCATAACATGATGTCAGGTTATGTCAAATGACATAAAACTGTCATGCTTTTATCCGTAAATTTTATGGCCGTAACATCTGTCATAACATTTACCCAAAAAATTTTGACCGTATTACATCACTTGACATCAACTGACATAATCTCTTATGCCATCTTGTCTTGCGTAACATACAGCTGTTCTGTGATGTGCTTGACAGTGTTATGTCAGGCTTATGGCGAGGGGTTCAAGTAAAGCGTTACCATTCCTCCTGTCAATAAAGGAAGCCCTTTGACCTCAAAGGTCTGGCTGATGCCACGGCTGCGTTCTCTTTAACCAGGGAACCGTCTCTTAACCGGGTCAGCGAGCCTGCAGTTATGGTCCCACGTCAGCTCCAGCATGGACCCCGAGGATGAGCAGCGGGTAGAAATGACCATCGGAGCTCACCCGCCGTCATGGAGATGTATCTGGGAATGCAAGTAAGAAACTGCAAGAAGTGTGCAAGGAAGTAGCTGAAAACCACCTGTGGAGGCTCAACAGCCTCCACTATGGGTGCATCATTTGTAATTGAATAATGATGTTGAAAATGAAGTTAGGCTTCCATTTTATTAATAAAATT
Source organism: Conger conger (assembly GCF_963514075.1). NCBI lineage: Eukaryota > Metazoa > Chordata > Actinopteri > Anguilliformes > Congridae > Conger > Conger conger. Next base: position 8,193,128 of record NC_083770.1, read on the forward strand.
GTGTATAGTACGGTTGTCTTTCCTGGTCCTGGATAGCCACAGGGTGCTGGTTTTTCTTTTTCGCTTTAATGTCAGCGACAAATTTACACCCAAGAAACCTGTGAACTGATTTGAAGTAACAGCAAAGAACAGTAGTCCCTGTAGCTCTCCAGGACCAGGAATGAAGATCACTGCTTCTGTCTTAAAACCAAGTGGAGACTTCCCTATCTCCCTATTTTGTTTTTACCTGCTTTAGACTATGGTGACACTCTACATGTAAGCATCCTGAACTACTTTGCAAACCTACTTTACATGACAGTTTCATGCAAAATCGCTAACCTGGTCTGGACAAACGTCCTTAATTCTTGATCTATTAATTCTCCAATTGGCCAGTGAAAGAACCATCCGCTGGTATATATTCATAAAAAAGGCCAAAATTAGGTTAACTTTATTACCCTGCTTGCAACATTTTTATGAATTGGGGGTGGGCGCTGGAAGAAGTATCTGGGGGAACCTAGACATATGCAAGCATACATATCATAAATCTGCGATCGATTTCGTTGAGGCCGCTGCAGTCTTAATGACTAACTGGTGGGATTTCGAGTTGCCCCTCCATATGACCGTATAAAAGACCAGCGCGTCATGTTAGCCTTTTAGGCTCAAAAACTTTGTTAGCGGCCAGAGATAAGACCTGTCCTGTCTTGTTTTCTGTGTTTTCCAGAACCGCGTCGTCCATACACCTCATGAAGTTTTCTCCTGGGGGCGAGTTCTTTGCCACAGCTGGTCAGGTAAGTCCCCTTATATCTCCGTTATCTCCTCCTAACAAATGTTAACAAAACTCCGCCACCGCACAATGCGCTTTAACAAACGCATTCTTGCCAGCCGATTCATCTTCATCCAACACCGTGTAATTTTAGATCAAACGGCGGTGGACTAGAGAGAGCCAAACTACTCATGCACGCATAATTGGAATAACGGTTTATCTTTTTACACTGCAGATGGCAAGGCTTAATACCACCAATTCTTTATACTGTTGTCTGCTCGTTTAGAGGAGGCATTTGTTAAACTGGCACGCTGACGCAATCCGTAAAAATATGCGCCTGAAATAAAATACGCACGTGATGACATACGTATGAGGCAATAACAGGCTTGTTGTAGTTAATATAAAAATAAATAATAAAAAATAAGCTTTATTTTATTTTTTGTTTTTTATTTTTATTTGTGAAATTGAATTTTCCCGTTAGTGAAGCTGCGTTTCCGCACTTGGCGTCGAGCGGTAGATCAACTTAAAAAATGATTTTCATTTCAAAGGCATGTCAGAGACGTGTATTATTAGCCGTGTAATGAGATAAGTCGTCCCGTTCACGCTTGGGTTGATTCATTGCCTCACTGCATGGGAAGTGTCTTACCCGTTCTCTCGGATCACTTTTAAAGGATTAGACTCAAACGGATAGCGCGTCGGCATTAAGTTCTTTCTCATTTGCACATATGTAAACGCGAAAAATTTGGCTACGGCAGAGACAGCCGTTTTGGAACGCTGTCAGCCTGGCTTAAGCAGTGGGATATAAGTGCCCAGCCGTATATATTCTTCATGCATGGGTTCTCCCTGGTTGAGTCTGGGGTCAATCACAGTGAAATCGATGTATGTGGTTAAGTTTCTTAGCCATTAGCCACTGCCTACAGAACACCGCTTTTTGTTTTAGACTAAACATTTTGACTTTTTGATTTTGTTATACTACATCTTCATGTTGTTGTAACATTCACTGAACACTTTATTAGGAATGCCTGTACACCTACTTATTCATGCGATTATCTAATCAGTCAATTGTGTGGCAGCTGTGCAATGCATAAAATCATGCAGATACGGGTCAGGAGTTTCAGTTAAGGTTCACGTCAACCATCAGAATTGGTAAAAACGTGATCCAAGTGACTGGAATGATTATTAGTGGCAGACAGGGCGGTTTGAATATCTCAGAACTGCGGATTTTCACGCACAGCAGTCTCAAGAGTTTGCGAAAAACAAAAAACATCCGGTGAGCAGCAGTTCTCCGAGCAGAAACACCTTGTCAGTGGAGAATGGCCAGATTGGTGAAAGCTGACAGGAAGGTGACAGTAATGCAAATAACAACACATTACAACAGTGGTATGCAGGAGAGCATCACTGAACACACAATGCGTCAACACTACAACACTGGATAGGCTACAGCTGCAGTACACTTAATAAGTGTAATAAATACCTAATAAAATGCTCGCTGAGTATATATCTACATTATACAGGCGTGATCTTTGATTTGGATGTGCAGTAGAACCCTGTTTATTCGAATGTAACTGAAAAGGGCTTTCCAGGGCAGTTGCTGTAACCTGTTCAGAGCAAATGGGGGATCCCCCTACACAGTGCGACCTAGTTGTGGTTCCTCAATTACTGATGGTTTCTGAATTCACGACCGGATGATCTAAGAGCCTGCCTAGTGAACCACGCAAAAGGTTTCGCTATGACACCGGAACTGCCCGTGTCATGCGCAGATCAAAAGTCACTGAGCTGTAAACTGAGCAAGTACAAGGACCCAAGTGATACAACTCCATTCCTAAAGATAAGATTTTATTCAGCAGCCATCACCGCGGGAACAGTGCACGTGATGATGTTCAGGACGGTCTGAACCGTTCCAAAGTTGAGCGGATTTCACCTGGAATGACCTTTCGGGAGAATTTAGCTGTGGCGCTGATTAAATCTTAGTCTTGTGACCACGCTCCGGCTGGCACAGTGCTGCATGCATGGTGTATAATGAGCAGGAAGAGCAGGGGTCATTGTCACAGGACTCCAGATATGCTGCTCTTGGTCAGGCAATGAAACACTGTACCTTTACTGAGTCAATGACGGCAATGATGTTAGACTCAGGCAGCTGGCTAGGGATAAAACAAGTGTGTGTGTGTGTGTGTATCTATATATATATATGTGTGTGTATCTATATATATATATATATATATATATATATATATATATATATATATCTATATATATATATATCTATATATATATATATATATATATGTGTATATACATACATACATATATATATATATATATGTGTATATACATACATACATATATATATACACGTGTGTATGTTTATGTTTGCTTCTGCATAGGCATACTTATCAATTATTTATATTCTTACTCTGATATACCTATATTTAATATTTTTTATAACATTGTATTACATACAGTGCAGTCCGTACAGAGATATCATTTCTGTTCCTTTGGCTCTGCACTCACGGACATTGGGTTTGAAGTGCTTGTTGGGTGTGGGGAGTGGTGGTGCCCTCTCTCACGGAGGCGTCTCCCCCCCCTCAGGAGGACTGCCTGGTGAAGGTGTGGTACAGCACCAGCCGGTGGCAGGCGGGGACCACCTCGCTCTTCACCCCGCCCGAGCAGTCGTCCCAGGGGGAGCTGGACTTCTCCTTCGTCTACCTGGCCCACCCGCGCTCCGTCACCGGCTTCTCCTGGAGGAAGAGCAGCAAGTACATGCCCAGGTAGGGAGGAGACGCCCCGGAGGAGCGCAGTCCCAAAACGCGTGCCCCGGAGGGCCGCGTGTGCGCAAATTTTTAATTCCGACCAATTAACGCTGACTTGAGTCATTCTAATCACCAATACAGCCATATGCGTTTGAGGGCGTTAAACCTTAAGATGTAATCAACGGGTGTCCTTTAGATAATGCAAACCTACAGCCCTAATTCAGCAAATAGCTGAACTAATTTTATAATGAAGATCTGTGGCTGGAATAAAAAAAAAAACACATACTCATGTCCCTCCATGGCACAGACTTTAAGATTTTAAGTCGTAGCTCATTTCCCAAAGCAGGACAGACGCAGAATCCTCTCCTTCAATGCACCTTATTATAGGTACGTTTTAAGCAAATGCCTCTAATTTTATCTGGCCAAGCTTGAAATACGACTTCCTGCTAACGATATATAGCCGCTCATCGTCGAGATGTATTATTCACAGTTTATCAGACGGGAACTTTTCATGAAATGAACTCATTTATCCCTTGAGCGTTCTCTGCAGGTTCTGCTGTTTTTCAGCTTTGATTACCTTTCGGGCTAATTATTACAGCGTTCAGTCTGCCGTTCGCCCGCAGGTAGACCGCACGCCGAGCCCCTGTGAATACGCCAAACCCACTTCTGTTTCCATGCCTCCATTTCCATGGCGATTCGTTGGCCCACGGCAGCTCTTTTGTCAACTGCCATTTTGCATTTTTATCGCTGACTCGTCGTTTCCTGTTGCTTGTCAGTCCCAATTCTAATGCAGATGGGGCGAAAAGCCTCGTCGTTTACAAGTGAATTAAATTACTGCATATCGTCCCTGCGCTTAATCTAATGGTTTGATCAAAACGAATCACGTTTTTTCCATCACGCACTTAAATGCAGCTTTGGCATAACAATTTGTGTTTATTTACTCGAAGCTGAACTGAGAGTTCCCAGACTGGCCGTGTAGATGTGACGGCCTTCCCCCCCCCCCCCCTGTATTTTATTTCCCATCGTTTTTGGTGAGTGTTTCTCGACCTCCTTTTCCTGGGGTGAGGGCATGGTTTCCAAGTTTTTCCCCTCCTTTGGCATGGCATTTACTTTCCACTTTTGGCTTTCCTTAGGGAAGCACCCATTGTGTCCAGCCCATTGTGATAGGAGTCATAAAACTGCACTGTCCATTGATTTATTATTATTGGTATTTATTTTTGTAATATCTTTACCAAACATGTTTTTTTTTTGTTTTTTTAAAGTCATAAAAAGTAAGAACATAACGCCTGTTGAAGTTTCTTTTTAAAATATCTTTTAACAACATTAAGCTTTCACGCCACCCCAAGCAAAACTGTCGACTCTGTTTGTTAGCATTGTAGGCTTGTTAACGGCCTCCCATTCTGTCCCCTTATCCGATTGGTGCTCTGATCTGAGCGCGCTCCGTGGGTGGGCAGTGTGCCTCGCTCACCCTTGTGTCCCCCCCTCCTCTCCCAGGGGCGCGGTGTGCAACGTGCTGCTGACGTGCTGCAAGGACAGCGTGTGCCGCCTGTGGGCGGAGACCCTCCTCCCCAGCGACAGCCTGCTGTCCGGCTACGGCCGCGTCCACGGCAACGGGGAGTCGCTCCGGCCCGGCGATGTCAGGAGGCCGTCCTCCAGCGGCAAGACGCAGGGCAGGGCCCCCACGGAGGTGAGCCAAACGTCAGGCGGGAGGACGTGTTGAAGCGATAAAAAAACCCCCCAAAAAACACACAAAATAAAAAAAAAGGACAGAAACGCACACAGTGCTCCCACGTTCTGAAAGGGCTTTCCCGTAGATCTTCCCTTAGCTCTTTAGCTCGTTAGCTCGTTTCGTGTGACGTAATGGCTTCATTTGAGCCGGTTAGCCACAAATTAAAATTAAAGTTGGAGACCAGTCCGCTTCTTTAAATGCCCACACACATGTTTTTGAGCTTTTCATATAATCCTGGAGCTTTTGATATGTGTTGCATACTGGTTCAAGTAAAACGGTTGCTATTTTGGTAGAAGTATGTATATTTTATGGTCTTAAGTGATATTTTTTACATTTGTAAAACGTTTGTATAACAATTTCCCACATGACATGACCTATATTTTTGCATAATTATCGGATTACCTTGTGAAATGGTAGCACAGAGAGCTGACCCCTCTGTGTTAGAAGGCAGAAGTTTTTAAAAACCTCTTTGCGGACGTTTTATGGGGTTTTCGGAAAGGGAGGGCCTTTAAAGTTTTTTTTAATGTTGTGACGCGCGAGGAAAAGCAAGGTGATAATGACTCTACAGAGGGCCCACCGCTATGCAGCGTCACGCCGGATCATAAATGACGCCTTCGCAAAACGCACGGGAGCCTGGGAGTGAAGAGGCCCCGCTCGGTGGGCTCCGGGCGACGCGCGCTCACCAGCTGTGCGAGGGTTTTGTTTACCGGTGAGCCCGGAGGAATGCGAGCGGTCACGTGACTCCTCACAGGGGCACAAAGAACGGGCCTGAGCCGGGGGGGGGGCATTAATCCGCGGGGTAAAGGCTGAGAGAGTACAGTCGGTCATAACCCGTATCCACGGCGATCACATGCGGGGCCCGCTGGCGGCTGCTGGAGCTGATGACCGTCACATGCTTGGTTTGGAGCGGGATCAACGATTCAATTTGTAGAAATCACACATTGGGGATAATTACATATTTACTAGACTATGCTACGGAAAGGCCTTTTTTTCCAAACCATAATTTTGGACCTGGTGACTCATCTCACAGAAATACAGTCCGGTACAGACGCTATATAGATTGGGTGGAACAAGTTTTTTATTGGGATGGGATCACATTAAATCAGGGGCCTGGCTAACTTAATGAATAAATGTTTGCAATTTAAGTTAAGTGCAGTAAAGTTTATAAAGATGGCAATGGGCATGTGGCAGTGTCCTATCTGTAGCAGACCTGGGTCAAATGCCTTTCTGCGGTTTACTGTGCTTGTCTGGTGTTCTGTCAAATACTCTCAAAAAGTGCAAACCCCATCTTCTGGTCGTCTCGGTTGGCTCAGTTCACTAGGTGAGATCAATCGAACACAGAAAAGTATTTGAAACCAAAACAATTCTGCATTTGACCCAGGTCTGTCTAGCTCATGGTCATTGTCGGGTTTAAGCGAAGACGTTTCCTCCCGTTTGTCAGCTGCACCTGAAGGAGGCTTGGAAAGGACCGGCTCGGCATTTGGCCCAACCCTCGCACACGGGGTTCCTCCCACACCAGCGGGACCGGCACCACGCTCACCGAGTCAACGCCGTTCCACACGCAAACGCACTGTGCCACTTCCACATCGCTGCTAGCATCAACCCCGCCACAGGTAAACACACTCTGCCTCTCCCACATCACTGCTAGCATCAACCCCGCCACAGGTAAACACAGTCACAGTGTCTTGAGCATTGTATGGCGATTCAAAGCCTTCCGATAGCAGATGCCAAGTTTCACAGACTCCGATTAAGCCTAATCCTTGACTAAATACACTAGATTCGATTAGACTAGATTCTCCATACAAAACTCAATTTTAGTCCTGAACTGAGCTTAATCTGTGTGAGTGAAACTGGCCCGGCATGTGAGTCCATTACATTATAGTAATTTGCTGACGCTTTTATCCAAAGCAACTTACAGCTGGAGCAATGTGGGGTTAGGGGCCTTGCTCAAGGGCCCAACAGCTGTGCGGATCTCATCGTGTCTCATCGTGTCTCATCATCTACACCCGGGATCGAACCACTGACCTTGCGGGTCCCAGTCATGTTCCTCAACCAGGAGGCTATGCCAGTCAAACAATAGTTGGGCAGTTGAGCTCTGAGCGGTTGAGCTCTGGGCAGTTGAACTCTGGGCAGTTGAGTGTTGACCATTGACTGTTGACCATTGACTGTTGGCCCTCTGTGCGTTGCAGACATTCCCCTCCTCCCCTCCATCTCCTCGCTGAGCTCGACGGACGAGGAGGAGCCTGGAGGTCCCTTCACCGTCCACTGGCTCAACAACAAGGAGCTGCACCTCACCCTGGCCATGGAGGTCTTCATTCAGCAGCTGAGGAGCAGCCTGGAGCAGCAGTCTCCCGAGCAGGCTGCCCAGTCGGACGAGGGTAGGGGCAGAAATCCCACCGGCTGGAGTGACCTTGGGCTGCTACGGTTGCCTTTTAGTTTCACTTTTAAAACTTTCAGTTTTGAAATGATTTGGCAGAGAACCTTCCGTTCTCTTCCTTGGGGAGCGTTGCTTTGTTCAGCATGGTTCCTAACCTGCTTTTCATATTTGAATGCAGTTGTACATGGTTTGCATGCTCACTCTGTGGCACTCACAAAGCTGATTCATAAATTCTTGTCCGGATATGTCCAACCAAATACTCTCTGTGAGATTTATGTTCGCAGAAAAGCGCTACTCAACTCCATGTCCTGCGGGCCACAGTCTCTGCCGGTATTTGCTCTTGCCGTGCTCTACACCACCCAATTTCACTGATTATTTGACCTGCTTGGCTCAGATAATAAGCTATTGAGGTGGTGTAGCACACGGTAGAAGCAAATACCTACAGAAACTAAGTGCTTCTGAAGGGCATTTCTATTGGTTGTTTAACATATCCTTTTTGCCATGCCTTGCTTCGAGTGTGACATACTATACCTGCTGCCTATATTTACCATGTCAACTCGATATGGTGCCCGTGGCTGTAGTTGACCGATATTTTATGTCAATTGTACCTTATCCAACCCGCGTTTTGTAGTTCTTATCTGACCTGGTATGTACTCTGTATTGTATGTCGCTTTGCATAACAGTGTCTGCAAAACGAATGTAATGGTTACGTTGATGTTTGTTTGACAGAAACCGGATTTGACGAAGAGGATCGGGCGTCTTCCCCCGGGAAGCGGCCGGGAGGGGGTGTGGCAGAGGCGGGCGGGGTCCAGCTTCCCGCCGCCGCGGTGGACCACCAGGTGGAGGTGCTCCTGGAAGACTGGAACAAAGGCGCCGACATGCTGTTCAGCATCCACCCCATGGACGGCTCTCTGCTGGTCTGGCACGTGGACTGGCTGGACGAGTACCAGCCCGGAATGTTCCGGCAGGTGCAGGTAGGCCAGCACGTGTTAGCGCATACCTAACCCCACAATGCCGGAACCGGCAAATCTGTCCCCCAGATGTTGTGAAAGGCTCTTTCTGTACAGCCACCTTTTTTTATTTGTATTCAGTGTGCTCTCTTGACAACATCAGTGATGCTGATGGACGTAACGCCCTCTAATTGCACATCAATCAAAACCCCCGTTGGCAGTTTCATGTACATAACAGTACATAAAACGGTAAACAGACAGTGTTTGTTTTTGATGTGCCATTCGAGACCGCCTTCTCTGGAGCGAAGGGGCCAAATTAAACTGGAACCGCGATGCAGCAGATGGTAAAACGTAAATGCCGGGTCGTATTTGAATTTCTTTTCAAATGTGTTTATTTATCGCTCCGTGGAACTGCTGTAGCATGTAAATAAGGCACTCCGCGTTGTTGTTTTATGAAAAGAATCCACTTTATAAGCCTGTTTATCGCTCTTGGTTTTTTTTTTTTGCGCTTGTGTACGCGTCTGCGGAAAGGTGTCGTTCGTGTCGCGGATTCCCGTGGCCTTCCCCACGGGCGACGCCAACTCGCTGAGCCGCAGCGTGGTCATGTACGCCTGCAACAAGAACGTGGACCTGGCCATCCGGCAGGGCCGGCAGCGGCCCCCCGCCCTGGCCCACTCCCCGTCCGCGCCCATCGCCTTCGGCCACGGCCGGGGCCCCGGGGGCCCGCGGCTGAGCGTCTTCACCCCCAACGTGCTGATGATCTCCAAGCACGCCGACGGCTCGCTCAACCAGTGGGCGGTGGGCTTCGCCGAGGAGTCGGCCTTCTCCACCGTGCTCAGCGTCTCGCACAAGTCCCGCTACTGCGGCCACCGCTTCCACCTCAACGACCTGGCCTGCCATTCGCTGCTGCCGCTGCTGCTCACCACCTCGCACCACAACGCGCTCCGCACGCCCGACGCCGACCTCGCCCGCGGCCGCCCCCCCGCCCCCGCCCCGCTCGCCGGCCGGGCGTCCCTGGGCGCCATGTCCCAGGACCCCAGCGCCATCTACAGCGAGCTCATCCTGTGGAGGGTGGACCCCGTGGGGCCCCTGTCCTTCTCCGGTGGCGTGTCAGAGCTGGCCAGGATCAACTCGCTGCACGCTTCCGCCTTCTCCAACGTGGCCTGGCTTCCCACGCTCATCCCCAGCAACTGCCTGGGTAAGTGTTCCCCGGACCCTTGGGTGATCTCTGATCCTGAGAACCAGTGGTCCTCACTCCTGGTCCTGGAGAGCTGCAAGGTGCGCTCGCTTTTGTTGTTACTCAGCACTTAAGCGATCGATTAAGGCAGTTAATTATCGCCTTGCCTGATATTAAGGTGAAAACGAAAGCCAGCACACCCTGCAGCTCTCCAGGACCAGGAGTGAGGACCACTGCTTTAAGCTGACCAGATGGGCAGCTCCTGTGGGTCTCCCTTACTCTCGGGCTTCCAAGGATGCTCTTCTATTTGGCAGAAGGAGCTTGGATCACAGTTTTTGAATGCTTATGAGCCGGTGTGTCCCAGAAAGGAACATCCATAGCTGTAGTCTTGTCCTTGGTCCTCTGCCTTTCTGTATATTCATACGATTTATCCGCTTCAGTAATAGGGTGACCGAATGTGTTAAGAATGTAGACCCAAGCGAGTGGATTATCAACAATCCTCAACAGAGAAGAATAATACTCCATAAGTGTAGGTAGGGCCAGTTGGCAATGAAGCAGACTTTTCTCCAAAATGGCCTCTTTGAAGTCTGCTGTACTTCCTTAGTAGGTTCCAGCTGGTAGGGGGAGGTTCTGGTGCTTATATGCTGGTCCTGGGTATTCTGTTCAACCGTGCCTTGTCATGAATAGTAACCGTGAGCTAGATATAGATACAAATTTAGTGCATCTATATCTAGTTCCCCATTCTTGACATTTTTTTAACTTTCAGTCTTAAAATTATGCAGCCGACTTGTGAAAAGTGTTGACGACCTGTTAAGTCGCTTGTTTCTGTCCATTCTGGTTTGCTTGCCAATATTTTCACTTAAGATTAGTTATCCTTATGAGAACCATGTGAAACAGTTGTAGCTTTTGCAATGTTCTATGTTTTTTTTTTTTACTGATAAACACAGTGAGCTGAATATCTGAACAGTAGCTAAAATATCTGCCGTTGTACTTGTAATTTGGTCTGAAGTGCCACCAGAATTGTCATGAAAGTTTATTGTCCTCCCAAGGTGTCTATGGCAACTCACCAAGTGCCTGCTTTGTGGCCAGTGATGGCCATTCACTGAGGTTGTACCAGGCTGTCATCGAGGCCAAGAAGCTCCTGAGTGAGCTCTCCAACCCTGAAATTTCAGTACGTTTCTTAAGTCGTGTTAAAAATGATACTGATGTAATATTGACAATTTTTTTACTTCAATCTCAGAAATATGTTGGGAGCAGTATTTCATATTATCATTCAACCCTGAAAGTTCACTACATTTCTCATGTCTTGTTGTAAAAGGAAAAGATATGAATCTAATTTTGACAATTTTTTATCTTGAATTTCAGAAATATGTTGGTGAAGTATTTAATATTATCAGTCAGCAATCCACTGCAAGACCGGGCTGTATTATCGAGCTGGATGCCATCACTGAGTTTGTATGTATACTATATATATGTATATATATATATTTAAACTACTTCAGTATGGATCAAATGATTTACTGTAAAAGCCTATTATACTAAAGGTTACAGAAATGTAATTTTTATTACATTATAGTGTAGGTAAACAAATGGAGTTTATTCCATTTGCCATGGTGTAATTATTGATTTAAAAAATGTATACACTTAGTCTGAATGTTCTCATTAGCGAATTTTGGAAATGTAAAACCCACTTTAAATTAAGCATACATAATTTAAATATATCCAAATAAATCCTGTCCCTGGGTTTTTACTTTCTCGCCGAGCCACTCCAGGTGTCTTTTAATATACAGTTTACACAAAAAAAAATATCACGCTCGGTTGAACTGTTTTAACTGCGGCTAAGATACAAGTTTTTACTACTTGAACATGATTTACTGTGGATTTACCCTGAAATAACGGCGCTCTTTGTCTGCCTCTTTAGCAGGGCAAGGAAACCCAGCTGCTGCACGTGTTTGAGGAGGACCTGATTCTGGGAGGCGAGAAGGACCCCACACAGGACATCCCACCCACGGAGACGGGTAGGTGGCCGCCGAGCGCTTCGCCCCGACACCTCGGTTCTAAAAGGCCCGTTCCGTGTCTGAACGCCGTGACGATGTTTCTGCCTCTTCCTCCCAGCCGACAGCCAGCAGGGCTTCTCGGCCCGGTTCTTCCTGGTGGTGCTGGAGTACGCCGAGAGCGGGGCGTCCCTCCTGCACATGTGGCGCCTTCAGCTGGACGCCCTCCAGGTCACTGTGGGTGGGTACTGCGGTCCGCACGATGACCCGTCTTTGCGTTTGACCCGATTATACACGACTCCTGCGCTGTGCAGTGTGGGGGAGGGTGATGGTGGACAGCTTGCAACGGTGTATAACGCGGTAGCTGTCAAGCTCCCGTTAAAAACCTGTTGTGAAGCTGCCCCTTACGTTTACCTAAGTCTCCTTTAATGTATATATCTGGTGAGGTCCGTAAGTATTTGGACAGCTGACACGGTTTTTTTTTTTTTTAAAGGGCTGTACACGGGTGCGCTCGATATGGATGTGCACAGCCTCAAATTAAAGCTGACAGTCTGCACTTCATTTTTGACATTTCCATCCATATGCAGTGAGTCGTGTAGGAATTGCAGCCCGTTTAAAATTGTGTCATTGTACTTACTGCAGAGGCGCCACCGGGGATTTTGGGCCACATCACTCCAGATATTATCATGCTGTAATATTTTTTGAGGGCCGCTGTGAGCGAGGTTTCTCGGAATAATTCTAAGCCCCCCCCCTTATGGACTAGAAGACGGTCGAGTTACCACTCATCTCCTCCTCGCTGCCGATTCAGCTCAGCGGGGGGCGGCCCTTAAAATCGGACGCACCGCCCCGCCGCAGAATGTCACTGCGACCTGAGCTCATTTTGCACTTTGATTTCCAGATTTAGGTATGAGTGTGTGAGTGTGAGTGAATGGTGTGTGTGCCCTGCGATGGACTGGCGACCTGTCCAGGGTGTATTCCTGCCTTTCCCCCAATGTATGCTGGGATAGGCTCCAGCCCCCCTGCGACCCTGATCAGGATAAGCGGGTTCAGATAATGGATGGATGGATTTCCAGTAGAGGTGCGTTTCATCTCCTCAGGTGGAACCACACACAGTCAGGATTGGGAAACTGAAGCGACGTGGTTTGAGGTGGTGAAACGGGCAAATATGAATATGGAAATTCTTCCAAAAGGAAAAATGCCCAACGCCATACAAGTCAGTCAAATGAAAGGGGACAAAATAAGTGTGGCCAGGACAAATACACAAGAGTTTTTTGACTCATCAACTCCAGTGCATTAAACGTGAATTAAGTGTGAATTGCTCTGAGTTCAGTGTGCTTCACGATTTCTTATTTCGGGATAGTCCCTGTGAAGTTGTCCGGAGTCTTGTCTCTGAGAGAAATTAATGTCTGTTCGTTACCTTTCAACAGATGAAACTCCGACGGACGTGTCTGCGCCTCAGAACCATTTTGGCTTGTTCCCAGACTCCCAGGGCGCCCCAGGCCCGCCGCGGCCCAGACGTCGCACCTCCAACCTCCAGAGTGCCTGCCGCCTTGCGCTGGCCAGCCACAGGGTGTACAGCCAAGAGCTGGGGCTCCCTGAGGGCGTGGAGGTCGTTCGGGTCACCCCCTCAGCAGGTCAGAGCGGGAGCTCGCACGTTAGCACGTTAGCATCTTCACACGTTAGCTTCTTCACACACTCACACCTTCCCATATGGCCCAAATTCGCGTCATTATTCTTCATCATTGTTATGAAAACTGTCTTGTTCACTTAAGTTCACCGTTATAATAATTTTATTTAAATTAAAGCCAATTCTCATTTGAAATTACAGGTTTAAGTATGAAAAATGTTTGTGTTGTATATGTAATTTAAGTTGAGCATTGCGGTCGAAACGTGCACAATGCAGGTGGTAGCTCAGACCTCTCTATAAACAATTAGCACTGGCATGTTGCCTTCATAAATGTGCCTAATTCTGTAGCCTGAGGAAGTACAGAGAGTACTCTGCTCATAGCCTTGCTGACCATCTTATTTTTTGTGACAGGGCATCTAAGCTCCTCCTCCCTGCAGCCGGCAGGGCGGGCTCCCTACCTCCTGGCCACTTCCTGTTCGGACGGGAAGGTGCGGTTCTGGCGATGCCAGACCACGGCGGAACCGGATGCCCCGGGCGAGGCGGCGTACTCCTGGGAGGAGTGGCCGCTTCTGGTGGAGGAGGGGCGGCCCAACAGCAGCGCCGTGAGCGTCCCGGGGCGGCCCGAGGAGGTCAGCTGCTGCCACACCAGCCGCATGGCGGTGGCCTACAGGCAGGAGCGCCCCCTGCATGCCGGCGCCGGCCTGTCCACCCACGTGGCCGTATTCCAGTGCGAGGCCACGGGCGGCTCCCAGTGGGCCCTGGAGCAGACGCTCAGCCTGGACGATGTGAGCCTGAAGGACGCGCTCGACGCCGATTGGCCGGGGCCGGGCTCGAAATCCCCGGTGCACCTGGACTGGGTCTCGAGGGAGGACGGGTCCCACATCCTGACGGTGGGCATGGGCTCCAGGCTGCAGATGTACGGGCTCCTCTCGGGGAAGCCGGCCGAGCTGGGCCTGAGCGAGGGCGCGCGCGAGCAATCCTCCCGGCTGGTGCTCCTCCGCTCGGTGGACCTGGTGTCGTCGGTGGAGGGCGCCCGCCCCGTGCCCGTCTCCCTCTCCTGGGTGCGGGACGGCATCCTGGTGGTGGGCATGGACTGCGAGATGCACGTGTACTCCCAGTGGCAGCCGCCGCCGCCCGCCAAGCCCCCGGAGGCCGACGCGGACGCGGGGAGCGTGAGCTCCCTGACCGGGGCGGTCAAGCGGACGCAGGGGGACGGGCGGAGCCTCGCCCCGCCGCCCAAAAAGACCCTGACCCGCTCCATGACCAGCCTGGCTCAGAAGCTGAGCGGGAAGCGGACGGCCTACGACCTCCCGGCGGAGATGGAGGACTCGGGGCTGTTCGAGGCGGCGCACCACCTCTTCCCCACCCTCCCGCAGTACCACCCCTACCAGCTGCTGGAGCTGATGGACCTGGGCAAGGTGCGGCGCGCCAAGGCCATCCTCTCCCACCTGGTCAAGTGCATCGCCGGCGAGATCGTGGCCCTCAAGGACGACGCGGGCAACCACGAGCGCCGCCTCCGCTCCCTCACCATCAGCGCCAGCGGGAGCACGGCGCGCGACCCCAAGATGTTCGGCAAGGGCGAGAACCCCGACTACACCGAGATCGACTCCGTCCCGCCCCTGCCTCTCTACGCCCTCCTGGCGGCCGACGAGGACTCCGCCCCCAAGGCCAAGGACAAGACGTCCAGCATGGGCGGGGACAGCGGGCACGGCTCCAGCCAGACCGACGCCTACGACGAGCTCTTCCAGGCCGCGGGGACCACCCCCGGGGAGACGGACCCCCTGGACAGCGACCAGGAGGAGGACGCGCCCAAGGTCATCGACCTCTCCCAGTACAGCCCCACGTTTTTCGGGCCGGAGCACGCCCAGGTCCTCTCCAGCCACCTCCTGCACTCCAGCCTCCCCGGCCTGACCCGAATGGAGCAGATGTCCCTGATGGCCCTGGCCGACACCATCGCCACCACCAGCACGGACATCGGCGAAAGCCAAGGCAAGGGTCAAGGTAAGCGCGGTCGGCGGACCTCCGCCGAGGTGCAGCCGCGGCGCGGAGAGCGCGGGCAGTCTCTCACCTTCCGGCACTTTCTCCGCTGAACAGGTGGAGAGACCCTGGACGAGTGCGGCTTGAAGTTCCTCCTCGCCGTGCGTCTCCACACCTTCCTGTCGACCTCCCTGCCCCCGGCACATCGAGCCCAGCTGCTCCGCCAAGGTAGGCCACCGGGAAAAAAAGGGAAAACGCAGCATGTTCCCTGAACCGGAACGCGCCCCCGACTGTGCCGTAAGCTGTCGAAAGTTCGGCAGGCCAGTAGACCGCAATGTCCTCACAAAGTCTTTGTTCATTTGGTTGAACAAAGTTGGCGAGTTCTAAGAATGCCGGGAAAACATTTTTACGTAATATTCTCTCAACTTCCAAGCAGTCTGTAATATTTTTCTTTTTTAGTGTTTTTTGGGGGGTTTTTTTGTTCTGAAAAAATGTCAATAATTGATGCAAAGATTAGTCCAAGCACAAACAGAGAATTGATTATACCAATATAGCATGATAGCCATGGCCCTAGTACACACCAAAAGGTCATTTCTACTTACTGTTAAGAAACAAAATATGTTTTATGTCTCGTATGTCTACACTTTGAGAGTCTGCTTCACCTTCCTGATTACAAAACTTGCTGCAGAGAATGAGAAGAGAAGGGATCATTTTCAAGCACTGCTTAGTAACGGTCAAGTGGAGAATTTGTGATTGGCCTTGAGCTGTGAGATTACTGAAACAAACAGCAATGCAGTAGCGAAGAATGCTGTCTTGTGGCATATTTAGAAGCAGCATTTTCTGTCAGTGGAGTAAATGCTGTCATTGTTGAGCTCTTGAGCACAAGCAAAGTTCTCCAGCCAAACCTGCTCTCAGCCTGTACAGTGTAACCAAATACTCAAGTGTGCTGACTTGCACAGTGCTTTTGTTGTGGTTGCCAAACCAACTGGAGATCCCTGCCAATAAAAGAACCTTATGGTAAGCCTCTTATTTGCACATATAGCTGACACACAGAATATATTTGGAATTTTAAAGGCAGTCCAAATGCAATTGAGGTTTTGTAAAAAAAAGAATTATAAAAAGTGTTTTGAAGAGGCACATTTATGTGATTGGTGGCATAGCAAAAATATGGTCTCGCTTCATTTGCTTTAAAATGTAAATAAGCTCAATTTACATATAACCCTGGGCCAAGGCATCCCCATTCCAGGTAATGGAAGGGCACACAAGAGCTTTATTCCCAGCTGCTGAGTGCCTCGCAAGTACAGCTCATTAAAGGAACAGCTATACCTGTTTTACCACTCTTTGTTTGGAGGGTCCTTTGAGGAATTCTCGGAAAGTGGTTGGTTTCCAGAGAAAGACTTGAGTAGAAAGACTAAACTTTGACTGCCGCAGAACCTTGTGGATATTGCCGTGCTGGAAGCGGTTAACAGGTCTGTGATGGGTAGCCAGCCCGTGGCAGATCCGTGTTTGCATTTGAATTCACGAGTAAACCCTGGAGAGATTAAAATGTACGACAACAAAAAAAAAAGTCACCCTACGACACAGTGGAATTTCTGCTCTCTGATTATCCACAGGCTATCTGTAAGGATAGCAACGGCGCATTTCAGCCAACTGTGTTTTTCTTTGGTCAGAAAGTTCGAAAGCTGGGTGAATTAATGTCATCCGGTGCAAACGTATGCAAGTGAGAATAGGAAATGTGTTGTTCTTGCAATACAAGGACAAACTGAGAAACAAGGCGTAATCCAAAACTATGTAATTTGCTGTGAATGCGTAGGTGACAGTTCAAATAGTCACTCAGTGGTCCTCACTCCTGGTCTTGGAGAGCCGTAGGGTGTGCTGGGTTTTGTTTTTACCATCAGCAACCAATTCAGACCTGAAAAACCAGGTGAGGTATTTGTGTAATTTATTGATTGATTAATTGTTGAGTAGCTACAAAAGCCAGCACACCCTGTGGCTCTCCAGGACCAGGAGCGAGGACCACTGGACTAAGCTCATTGAATTGCATTCAGAAGAAAAATCGCATGGTTCCATCTATTGTCTATATGGGTTATAATTTGGGAGGCTGTACTGCCATGATTTCTGATTGGCAGGGATTCTACTGGCCCCTAAAAGCTTGAAAGTGCTTGATTTTAAATGGTAGAAAATTCAAGGTTGTGAAATGGTATCAATTCAGAGTTCTCAAAGGGCGCTTTTCACTAAATGGTCCCATTCAACAAAAATGTATGTTTTGTGAATTCAGTGACATTCTGTTTGCTGTGGCAATCAGTTCCTCTGGAAACTGGTGTCATTTTGAGAGTGTGATTTTTAAAGTCTGCAAGATGCTTTTGATTTCGATAAAGGCTGTTGTAGACCAGGGTCAAATGCGTTTTGGGTTGAAATACTTGCTCGATTGCTCTTGCCTGGTGCAATTATTAGCCAACAAAGAGGACCAGAAAGCAGGGTTTTTACTTTTCGAGAGTATTTAATTGGTCGCAAGCTCAGTTATGCATAGAAAACCCTATGAATGCCACCGCACTGTGACTCTATGAATGCCACCGCACTGTGACTCTATGAATGCTACCGCACTGTGACTCTATGAATGCTACCGCACTGTGACTCTATGAATGCTACCGCACTGTGACTCTATGAATGCCACCGCACTGTGACTCTATGAATGCCACCGCACTGTGGCTCTATGAATGCTACCGCACTGTGACTCTATGAATGCTACCGCACTGTGACTCTATGAATGCTACTGCACTGTGACTCTATGAATGCTACCGCACTGTGGCTCTATGAATGCTACCGCACTGTGACTCTATGAATGCTACCGCACTGTGACTCTATGAATGCTACCGCACTGTGACTCTATGAATGCCACCGCACTGTGACTCTATGAATGCTACCGCACTGTGACTCTATGAATGCTACCGCACTGTGACTCTATGAATGCTACCGCACTGTGACTCTATGAATGCTACCGCACTGTGACTCTATGAATGCTACCGCACTGCGACTCTATGAATGCTACCGCACTGTGACTCTATGAATGCTACCGCACTGTGACTCTATGAATGCCACCGCACTGTGACTCTATGAATGCTACCGCACTGTGACTCTATGAATGCTACCGCACTGTGACTCTATGAATGCTACCGCACTGTGACTCTATGAATGCTACCGCACTGCGACTCTATGAATGCCACCTCACTGTGACTCTATGAATGCTACTCCACTGTGACTCTGAGTGTGACTGTGTGACTTGCCGTCCCACACTGTGTCTTGCCGTCCCACACTGTGTCTTGCCGTCCCACACTGTGTCTTGCCGTCCCACACTGTGACTTGCCGTCCCACACTGTGTCTTGCCGTCCCACACTGTGTCTTGCCGTCCCACACTGTGACTTGCCGTCCCACACTGTGGCTTGCCGTCCCACACTGTGACTTGCCGTCCCACACTGTGTCTTGCCGTCCCACAGGACTCTCCACGTGCCACTTCGCCTGGGCCTTCCACTCCGAGGCGGAGGAGGAGCTGCTGAACACGCTGCCGGCCCTGCAGAAGGAGGACCCGTCCTGGCCCGAGCTGCGCGCCATGGGGCTGGGCTGGTGGCTGCGCAGCACCCACAAACTGCGCCGCTGCATGGAGAGGGTGCGTGTGCCACAGCCACAGCACAGGGGTGTCAGCCACAGCGCGGGGGTGCCACAGCACAGGGGTGTCAGAGCCACAGCGCAGGGGTGCCACAGCGCTGGGGTGTCACAGCTCCGGTCCTTCAGGGCCGGTCTGCGTAAACGTGGGTCCTTCAGGGCCGGTCTGCGTACCGCTTTCTGTTCCAACCAATCGCCTTGTTTTTAATTTGCTGACCGGTCGAAACATAACCCTGCAGCTGTAGCCGGTACTCATACACATGTCAGATAAGACAGGATACGATTGAGGTCATTAAATAATTAAGAACAGAAATCCTGAGACGGATCGGCACTTGTGCGCCCCTGTCCCTACGCCCTCTCGCCCTGCCCGTGAGCAGACGCAGATTAAGCGTAGTCCTAGACTAAATTAGATTTTGAATGAAAA
The DNA here is from genome assembly GCF_963514075.1 of Conger conger. NCBI lineage: Eukaryota > Metazoa > Chordata > Actinopteri > Anguilliformes > Congridae > Conger > Conger conger. The sequence goes on from NC_083770.1 coordinate 8,212,535, forward strand.
TTTTCAGTCCAGGATTAAGCTAAATCTGTGTCTGCGCTGTGAAAACCGGCCCAGCGCCTGAGGAACGGTTTGGTTATGCTAACTCGCTTAAAATGGTATTCTCTCGTTCGTCTTAGTCTGAGCTCTTTATTGTTACTTATTGCTTTGCTGTGCTTGGAAGCAGCGCAGCTTACTGCTTAAGGGCCCCGTTTGGCGCAGATGTAAATCTATAAAATATAAATGTGATACGTGCAGCATTATGTTATGAATTTACCAGCGTTTCTTGTCTTTAAGACTAAAAAATAGCATTTATTCTTTTTAAAGTGTATTTTATTCATGTTGAAGGAACTAAAAGCCTGGTTACTGTGTTATAGTGGCAATGCCGTTTAGAATGTTGTGCTGAAAAGTGTTTATGTGATTTTTACTGTTCAAATGATAATGCGGGTAGGGCACATATTTTACATGGGAATCCGTGAGGATGCATCATACTCAATTCGATTTATTTTCTTTTAATTTTTATTTCATTCTGACAGGTGGCTAAGGCGGCTTTTCAGAGGAACAACGATCCGTTGGATGCTGCTATTTATTACCTCGCGATGAAAAAGAAGGCTGTGGTTTGGGGATTGTACAGGTAACGTCCGTAAGAGTGCCGTGTCTTACATTAGCCTCGTCTGCTCGCTCCCGAGGGGGAACGCAGCGCCCACCGTGATAATAGCCTCACGCTGACTTCCGGCAAAAATTCGATCTCGCCTCTAGGGCCCAGAGGAACGTGAAGATGACCGCGTTCTTCAACAACAACTTCGGCGAGGACCGGTGGAGGCGGGCGGCCCTGAAGAACGCCTTCTCGCTCCTGGGGAAGCAGCGCTTTCACCACTCCGCCGCCTTCTTCCTGCTGGCGGGATCCCTGAAGGACGCGGTCGAGGTCAGGTGGTCGCGTGCTAAACGTGCTAAACGTGGTGGCGCGCAGCTCGAGTCCGGCCGTAGAACGGGGCCCGGCCTAAGCTGGATTTCGTCTTGATATTTGTTCAGTGATGTGCATTTGTACTCACTCAATAACTGTCCATCGTTAAATTTAGGCAGTGAAGCATTTCAGCAAAACAGTTTTTGTGTACCCCCCATTCATCGACTGGCTATTTCGTCAGAGGTCTGTTTTTGTTGGAGGAAATATTTTGGACATGTAGAACACATTGTAACGACAAAGCATGTTTCTGAGTAAGGGTTGTTATTTCAGGGTCACTTTAATGAGATTACTGTTTTCAGTAATCTTTATATTTTTTTGGCTTTAGGTTTGCCTTGAGAAGATGCAGGACCTCCAGCTGGCCCTGGTCATCTCCCGGCTGTACGAGTCCGAGTTCGAGACCGCCTCCACTTACAAGCACATCCTCCAGCGCCGGGTGTTGGGCCAGGACACCCAGGCCCACCAGGACCCCTTCCAGCGGAGCATGGCTCACTGGATCCTGGAGGACTACAGCCGGGCCTTGGACACTCTGCTGGAGCAGCCCAGTCCGGAACCGGACACGGGTATGCTTGGTGCTCAGGCACCTTTCCTTACATTATAGGCATTCAGCAGAAGCTCTTATCCACAGCGATTTACAATAAAGTGCAACACCATAACCAGGGACAAGTGCGCTGAAAACTCTAGAGGGAAGTACAGTTTTAAGAGCTAGAAGTGACCATATAGATAAAGACTTGAACGGTAGTAGATTAATCGGATAACAAGCAATGAAACGGTTTTGGCAACTATAACGCTAAGAATAATGTGATAATTGCAATAGACTAGTTAGAAATTACAGGGAGATAAGGGAAGGTGCATCCTGGAAAGGTGTGTCTTGAGTCTGTGTTTGAACCTCCTAGTCACAATTTAGGTGCCACCACATAGTACTTTATTTTGTTGTCTTGGTTTGTTTTATTGTTGTAAAAATGAGGCTTGTGAAGGGCTGGGTGCAGTAACGATTGTTGCCACCGTGTGGTGCATTAGCTTTTGTTTCATGATCTTCTCTTTAATTATGCCTGATGCGGTAGTAAACATCAGAACTTCAGAGGTCATGTGAAATGCCTTTGTGGGAAAAACAACCTCTGCCCTAGGCTGTGTATATTGTGCTAGTCGGGAATGGAACTGGAACAGGAAGGACTGAGTGTCCAATTTCACTGTGTGCTCATGTTTTGGATGTTCGTCGGATAAGGATGTCAAACTAAAATCCCTGGGGGCCCAGTGTCTGCCGGTTTTTGTGGTTTCCTTTCTATCAGCTGTCAATTAAGGCCTTGAGAGCAAGGTGTGTGGGTTCTTTAGCCACTCAATTACTTGAATGAACCGCTGGTGCTGAGAACAACCCAAAAACCAGCAGACACTGCGGCCCTCCAGGACTGGTATTTGACACCTGTGGTCCGGATTTTAAGTGCTTTTCTCCTGCTCTGTTGTGACAGGTGCCCCCGACACGTCTCCTGGCCACCCTGAGGTGTTCAGCTTCTACACCTACCTCCGCACGCACCCCCTGCTGCTACGGCGCCATTTCGGCTCCTCGGAGAAGGCGTCCGGGAAAGTCGGCCTGACCGCGGAGAGCCGGCGCCTGGCCGACTCCATCAACCTGGTGGAGAGGAGGCTGTTCTTCACCGCCGCCTACGCGCACTTCCAGGCCGGGTGCCCCATGCTGGCCCTGGAGGTCCTCTCCAAAATGCCCAAGGTGGTGAAGAGGTCCAGGCCGCAGACGGGTCAGGGCAACCCGACCGCCCCCGTCACCCCCACCGAGGTCAAACCGGACCGGGCCTCCGACCTGGACTGGTCCCAGCCCGTGGTCAACGGGTACGAGTCGGCCTGCAACAGCCTGTCCAACAGCCAGTCGGACTCGGTGCTGAGCTTCGACTGGAGCCAGCCCTCGCTGGCCCTCCCGGGCGAGCCCCTGGAGCTGAAGTGGGACAGCGACAAGGAGGACTCCGAGTCCGAGTCCGAGTCGGGCCTGGCCATGAAGAACCTCAGCGCGGAGAACGACGGCGTCTTCAGGGGCACGCCCGACACCACGGCCTCCCCGTCGGAGAGCCCGGAGGAGGAGGAAGCCATCGGCCCCTCCGAGGACATCCTGACGGCCCAGCTCAAGTTCAGCGCCTGCCTGAAGATCCTCACCACCGAGCTGCGCACGCTCTCCACGGGCTACGAGCTGGACGGCGGGAAGCTGCGGCATCAGCTCTGCCATTGGCTGGAGCGGGAGGTGGCGGCGCTGCAGACCAGCTGCGGCTACAACCCCGGCCTGCAGGAGGCGCCAGAGGGCATCGGCGGGGAGGCGGCCGGGGAGAGGAGGCGCAGGCGCTGGCTGCGCAGGAACCAGCCCCTCCTGCGCATGTTCCTCAGCTACTGCAGCCTGCACGGCTCCCACGGGGGCGGCCTGGCCTCCGTGCGCATGGAGCTCATCCTCCTGCTGCAGGAGTCCCAGCAGGTAGCTGCCTGAGCACCGAGCACAGCGTCTCGTACACATACACATACACATACACACACACACACATACATACACACATACAGACATATAGACATACAGGGCCACTGTCACCGAGCACAGCGTCTCGTACACACATACAGACATACAGACATACATACAGGCATACAGACATACATACACACAGACATACAGACATACATACATACAGGGCCACTGTCGCCAAGCACAGCGTCTCATACACACACACATACATACACACATACAGACATACATACAGACATACAGACATGCATACAGACATACATACATACATACATACATACAGACATACAGACATGCATACATACAGGGCCACTGTCGCCAAGCACAGCGTCTCATACACACATACATACATACATACATACAGACATGCATACAGACATACGTACATACATACACACAGACATACAGACATGCATACATACAGGGCCACTGTCGCCAAGCACAGCGTCTCATACACACATACATACATACATACATACAGACATGCATACAGACATACGTACATACATACACACAGACATACAGACATGCATACATACAGGGCCACTGTCGCCAAGCACAGCGTCTCATACACACATACATACATACATACATACAGACATGCATACAGACATACGTACATACATACAGACATACATACAGGCATGCATACATACATACATACAGGCATACAGACATACGTACAGACATACACACACACACACACACATACATACAGACATGCATACATACACACACACATACATACAGACATACATACATGCACACATACATACACGCACACGCACACACTCACACACACACACTCACACATACACACACACACTCACACACACTCACACATACTCACACACACTCACACATACACACACACACACACACACACACACACATACATAAATACATACAGGCCCACTGTCTCAGAGCACAGCATGTTAGATACATGCATACAGGGCCATACTGTGGTCCGGTTAGAGAATTGCACATAGGCTCAAACATAGGCAAGCTCATCCATGTGTTCCTGTTCATAAATTCACTTTACCTTCAGCACCCACCCAGCATGTCTGGGTCATACTTTGGTCCAAAATAAGAAATAAGTCAGTCAACTATCTTAGTCTTATATTTAGACTGAATCTTATTTCTATTACTTTTTTTCCAAATAAGGCAAAAAAACTGTCAATGAAATGAAAAAGTTTGACTCATATCAGAATTTGCCAATGGGGTGAGAATTTCACTTGTCAAGTAAACGGTAACTTAAAACGAACTCATATTTTCTGCTTGAGAGACAAAACATATATGTTAAGTATATATATATGTTGTCACAATACAAAGCGCAAACAAAGGCAACCTCATCCAAGTATTCCTGCTCAGAAATTCAGTTTACCTGTTCCTAACCCAAAACCCTGACCCTAAATCAGTCCTCACTCCTAGTCCTTGAAGAGCCACATGGTGGTGCTGGTTCGTGTTGTTATTCTGCACTTAATTGACCAACTAAAGCGGTTAAATAGACAGTTACCTCACCTCACCTCATTGGTTGCTAATAATAAGGACGAAAACAAAAACCAGCCCCCGGCAGCTTTCCATGACCAGGAGTGAGGACCACTGCCCTAACTGTGTGATGGGTTTGTGGTCTAGCAGCAAGAATACAGTTACATCCATGCACAGTTTATCCTGGACTAAGATGTTTTTATTTGATTATTTGATTAAACTTGTGTTCACTCCTATTGTATAATAGTCACTTATCTCATACCATGTCAGAATGTTACTGCAACTGGAGACAGATTAAGCTCACTTTTTAAATCTTGTCTGCCGTTAATACCGAACATATTAACCAATCTGTAGAGGGGTTATTTGAAAGGAGATGAGGTTGGTTTCATGAAAATTATTATTTTTTTCCATGTATTTCCAAATTATGTAACACATTTTAGTCGACAAAGACAAATGTTCTCGAGGGCAACCATTTAAGTCAGACACCACCCTGTTAAACTTCTCAACAGTAATAAGGTTTAGTTGCTGTTGACCTTATGAAGATGAATTGCACATTAATTTGAATCGTCATGCAGGGAGGAAGGAGGATGGTATGTGAACAGGAAAGGTATGAGAGGATTTTTTCTCAATTCTTCCCGCTCTCTGAATTATTCTCGCCCCCATAGGAGCAAGAAGAAATTTCCATTTCATTTCCACGACACAAGAAACATCAGACTATCGAACCAAAGTTTTGAATTTTTCTCCAGGAATAAAAGTTTATAAGAATCACAAGAACTGTAGGGTCATCAGGTATTTTGGTTTAGGCTTTGTAATCCAACAGTAGAATCGTGTTTTGTTAGAGCCATCTCTCAGTAGACCCAGTATTTGACCCAGGTCTGGAGGGGCTTACAGTGACTATCGCCCACCGTCCGTAGTATTTTAACGTTCATTCTCTTACACTGCTGCCAGTCACACAGTGCTGTCTCTGAATTTGAAATCCCGGTTGTCAATTGGACGCGTTTCTAACAAATACATTTGATATAAAAAGTGTTTCTGCAGTTGGCCACTAACTAATACTGTGGGCCATAACATAATGTATGGAACTATTTTGAAGGTGTGAACGTTTCTGAAACCCACGTCACCTGCCAACTGTAGGAAAGTATTTGGTGGACTCAACTGTGCTGCAGCAACAGCGAGATAATGACATTGTTCGTGACCGTATGTGACAGGGCAGCCTGTAGCGTAGTGGTTAAGGTAAATGACTGGGACACGCAAGGTCCCTGGTTCTAATCCCGGTGTGGCCACAATAAGATCTGCACAGCCGTTGGGCCCTTGAGCAAGGCCCTTAAGCCTGCATTGCTCCAGGGGAAGATTAGTCTAATTAGTCTAGTCTGCTTAGTCTAATCAACTGTACGTCGCTCTGGATAAGAGCGTCTGCCAAATGCTAATAATGTAATGTAATGTAATGTGACTACAGGTGACTGCACGGTGTGACTGTCTCTAACTAGCTGTGCGTGTGTGTGCTGTCGCAGGACAACGGCTCCCAGGCCACGGTCAGTCCCTCCCAGCAGCAGCTGCAGGCCTCTATCCCGCTCCTGTTGGCCTGTACGGCCAGCGCCAAGACCGTGGTGACCAATCCCATAGTGCACCTGACCAACCTCACCCACGACATCCTGCACACCGTCAACGCCCTGGACTCGCCCCCGCACCCGGACGTCGTCAACAACAAGGTCAGGGCGTCCTCTGCGTGACGGCCCCTTTCAAAAGCAGGGCTTTCAGCTATGAACAACATTATAATCGCATATTTGATCTTACACATTAAATGAGTAGTTTTTAAGCAGATCCAGTGCATCACATCTGAATATTTTATAAACACGCCAAAATTCTTCTAAAGAAGAAACATAGTATAAAAGAGCCTTCGTTTTATGTATAGTTGTAACTTTACTGAACTTATCTAATAACTGCTTTTTTGTTGATATATCATTGGTATATGCCCAGTGGGCTATGGGAGCTGTTTTACATTCCAATAATGCGTACACTTGTCCTGTGAGAGACACATCAGCAAATCTTGTACAAATAGTGTTAGTAATGGCCATTATTTGTTTGATAATATGGATTAATATAGTATTTTATAATATCACTCACAATGTTGAAAGTTCTCATACTGCAGCGTTCTTGCAAGATATTATGCTAGAACAGGCATTGTCCAATAACTGTCCTCAAGGTCTGCTGGTTTTCCACCCTCCCTTTACCTGGGAGTCAGGTGAGAAGACAGCCTGGCCAATCAGAAGCGCTAATTGTTCAGTTACTTACCCGGGAGAAAAGAAAACCAGGGCTGGATTTGGATTTGAGGGCCAGATTTGGTGATCCCTGTGCTAAGTGACGTCGCTGATTGTGAATCCCTTCTGTTGCAGATCTACGTCATGCACACGCTAGCGGCGTCCCTCTCCGCCTGCATCTACCAGTGCCTCTGCGACGGCCACAGCTTCAGGTGCGTGCGCTTCCGGAAGATTCTTTTCAGTAGTCACTAAGGTCTCCCTGTCTCACACCAATTCCCTCTGCTTTCTTGCTGGCTACCTGTGCAGAAGTGCTTTCTGTTGGTTTGACAGTCCATATCCCTGTTCCTTTGCCGGAATATACGTGAATGTAGTGTTTGCTAAGAGGGTTTTATTGCTACTCTCGTTTGTTTGTCTCATCGGAGTCATCTACAAGGTCCAAGTTCTTATCTTTGTGGTCATTCCTAGCACTTGGAACTGTAGTTCCTTCTGTGGTCCTTCAGCGCACTTGTCCCTGGTTATGGTTATGGTTATGGTTATGATCATGTCTATGTCGTTCGAATGCCTGTAATCTAGTGTAATATACAGACAACCACATAATTCAGCGTCTTAATATATACTAGTTATTCCGAACATGCACGCTTTGGAAGTCCTAGCCCAAAGGAAATGTGAACAGGTAACGTGTAGGGTTCTCGAGCGTTTGTCTGTGAAACGTGACCCACCATCTGTGCTACAGTTTCAGTCCTCTTGGCCCTGTTCGGCGAACGCCTGAAACCCAGGAGCTCACAGCGCTGATCCACTCCAGAAAGCCAGCATTCTCTCTCCCCCCTCCTTCAGAACGGGCCTTTGACCTGCGCGCGTATTAATAACGGTCCCTCGACGCGGCGGGGGGTGACGTGGGAGGGTTTCAGAATATTACTTGACATTTCTCCACCCTTATGGTTTTATTTCCTGCACGGACGCAGGAGGAAGGTTTAGAAGCGAGTTGTTGTGCGCACACACTCAGTAGCCCCGGGTGTTGGAGTCCTGCCCCAGACGGCCGCAGTGTTGCCCCGGTCTCAGTGCACCGCTGCACACGTCATTGATGAAGTGGTTGATTGGCTAGAGTCCGCCCTCTTGAGCTGCTCTCAGGGCTTTAATTGGCCGCTGATTGAAAGGAGGCCGCAAATACCCGCGACACGCCGGCCCTCCAGGACTGCAGTGTTACCTGCCTGATGTCCAGTACGTGCATGTTCTTTCAGAACCAAACTTCTTGCAGTCTACAATTCATTTCAAAACTGAGGGTCATTTTGAAGTTGTCGATTACCGTATTAGCAATTCCGGCAACGAATGTAATAATTTTAATCCTAATCGAATTGTCCACTGCAATGACATCCAGTTTGCCGTTTAGCGTTTAGCATGTGAACACAGCTTTGCTGCTGTTTTACGGTACCCCATGTTCCCTGTCTATATAGTTGGGGATATTGTCATTCTTTTTGAGAAAGGGAAGTAGTTTCAGGTAGATCAGTTGCTGGTTTTTAAATGACACGGTACCAACCTGGTGATTACCGGCAGTTTCAGTAAGTGTAGGCTGACTCAATTTGAGTGAATGATAATAGTGGTATAATGGCAACTTAAAGACAATTTCTGTATAATACAGGTATGATTATCTCAAGCTTTAAAATGCCCAGAGTCATTGCTTCTTGACCCAAAGCCAATTTGTATGCTGATCTTTACAGTTAATTGATTTACAGGGCATTTGTTCATTATTCCTACTTTGGAGAGGCTTTTGTTCTGTGGAAAGTTTTGTGAATCATACCTGGGGAAAATATGATTATTTTGGATTCAAATACTTTTCTATGCTTTACTGTATTTGAACCAATGAAATAAGTGCAAACACCGCCTTCAGGTCCTTTTGATTGGCTCAGATGCACCAGGCAAGATCATGGAGCATAGAAAAGTATTTGAACCCAATGCAAATTCAGTGCAGTCTGTAAGTATGTGGACAGTGAGTCATTGTTAGGTGTTTTGGCTCTGTAGTCATAATAATAAAAATAATGCTTTATTTATATAGCACCTTTCATATCATAAAATGCAGCTCAAAGTGCTTTACAAGAGAAAAACAAATGGGAATCAATAACGTTAAAAAAGACCAGACACAAGCAGCAAAATATACAAGAGAAAATAAAAACAGTGAAAAATAAATCTCAAAAGGATGAAAATGGGTATAAACAAGACCATAATAGTTATAAAATAGACAAAGATAAAATGATCATAAAATATAAAAGCATAATAAAATATTTTTAAAAGCATGAAAAGTTTTACAAATAAATAAAAATATATAAGAACTATTGTGCCGTTTTCCAGCACATTGAATTTTAAACAAAACAATCCCGATGTGCAGACTTTAACTTCAGACATTACTCCCATATTGGGTGAACAGTGTAAGAATTGTAGCCGTTATTATACATAATCCCCCCAATTTATTTCCACTGTTTGTTTGCTGGAGTACAAAGCGAAAACAACAACAAAAAAGTCACTGTCCAAATACTTACGCACTGCACTGTATGCATTTGACTCAAGTCTGCTGTGAATGAGTTCTTAGAGGAACCAGAGGGTGTGTGCTGTGTCAGGATGGAGTGGGTTGATGGTTTTATCAGGGTGAGCTGGCTGCCTGATGCCATTTGTCAACTTTTTGGACGGCAGCACAAAAGGAGCCATTGTGCAGAACTCTCCTGCCACATTCAGCGAAACGGAAAACGATCTGCGTTTCGTGTTCCCGGCCGCGTTCAGCCGGTGCCCAGCTTCGCCCCTGCTGTTCCGTTATCTGTCCCGCCTCTCGGTGGCTGACTGCCTCTTCCTGTCTCCCTCAGTCATGTGAACCAGTTTACCGGGATCGTGTACCAGAGCTCCCTGCTCTCCCTGCAGCATCCGGCCAGAACCGTCAGCATGGAGGAGACGGTCTTACCCAACACCTCCCCCGCTCAGTGGCCAGGTAAGTAACCCAACACCTCCCCTGCTTATGGCCAGGTAAATAACCCAACACCTCCCCTGCTTATGGCCAGGTAAATAACCCAACACCTCCCCTGCTTATGGCCAGGTAAATAACCCAACACCTCCCCTGCTTATGGCTAGGTAAATAACCCAACACCTCCCCTGCTTATGGCCAGGTAAATAACCCAACACCTCCCCTGCTTATGGCCAGGTAAATAACCCAACACCTCCCCTGCTTATGGCCAGGTAAATAACCCAACACCTCCCCTGCTTATGGCCAGGTAAATAACCCAACACCTCCCCTGCTTATGGCCAGGTAAATAACCCAACACCTCCCCTGCTTATGGCCAGGTAAATAACCCAACACCTCCCCTGCTTATGGCCAGGTAAATAACCCAACACCTCCCCTGCTCAGGTAGCTTGCCCAAAGTTGAACTAAAAGTAGTTGGACACTTTGCTTTTCAGCGGTTTCTGCGGAGTTTGGTGTATTAAATCGCTCCCTTAGTGCAGGTATAAGAAAGATGTTTGTATCTACTCCTGATTATTGGCTTTTGATTGCTTTTGAAGTCTGCCATTGGTGTTTCTCAGCGTGAGGGCCATTGTGCGAATGGCAGTTAAAGTAGCCGTTGTGAAGCAGAGAAATAAGAGAGGGACAGTCGTAGGCGGAAGGTTTGGTCTCACCTCCCTGGCGCCCCCCGCAGGCATCGGGGCGTTGGTGCGCCTGCTGAACTCGGCGGGGGAGGAGAAGCAGCCGGGCCTGACGGTGCTGCTGTGTGAGATCCTGACGGCGGTGCTGCTCAGCCTGTTCGTGCACGGCCTGGCCACCCACTCCAGCAACCAGCTCTTCCGCATCGCCGCCCACCCGCTCAACAGCAAGCTGTGGGTGGCCGTGTTCGGCGGGGGCGCCCGCGTCGAGAAGCACGGCCCCGTCAAACAAGCCTCAGGTCAGTGCTTCACCCCGCCAGACTCTCTCTGAAACCAGCTACACGTGATTCTTCTGACCCTCTCCGTCCCCCAGACCTTAATCGAGTGGCTTCACTCAAATCCAATGGGGGGGGTTTGGCTTTGGTTGTGAAAGTTGAGAGAATTTCAGAGCAGGGTTTTGATAGGGGCTCAAAACAATAGTGTAATAGTCGTTTTGATTTGTTGAAAAGGTAGATGGTCGAGAGTACGGAACTCTTGGGATGTTACGGTAGTTACTCTTGAATAATATACGGCACTCTTGGGATTGAAGGGGTTAATGATCATTTTAGTAATAGTATTACCGACATTTCATCTTCTGAAAAAGTATATATCCCTCTTTCTCTGTCTGTAATTGCTCTCTGATAAGATCTGCATGCATGTAATTTGACCTACATTGCAGTCCGAAAGTATTTGGACAGTGACACAATTTTAAAGGGCCGTTATTCATACATGGTTCACTCGGTGTACAAAAAAACCCCTGAAATTAAAGATCACATTGTCAGCTCTAATTTCAGGGTACATTTTCAGGGTTTAATTTTGCATCCGTGTGTAGTGAACCATGTAGGAATTACAGCCCTTGAAAATTTTCACTGTCCAAATTCTGTACTGCACTGTGTATCTAAAATGATTTAGTACTTCTGTATTATGAAAGCATATGAATTTCCTCACTAGCCTTCCATATGAGGAAGGCTGTTTTAGATAACATTACATAATGAGGGGAACAGGCCATTCAGCCCAGCAATGCTCGCCTTTTCCTACCACTGCTTAGTTTGCCTAAAGGCTAAATAGTATCTAGCACCATATCAAGCCTAGTGTTTAAAATGGTAAATGGTTGGCTTTTATATAGCCCCTTTATCCAAAGCGCTGTACAATTGATGCTTCTCATTCACCCATTCATACACACACTCGCACCGACGGCGATTGGCTGCCATGCAAGGCGCCGACCAGCTCGTCAGGAGCATTTGGGGGTTAGGTGTCTTGCTCAGGGACACTTCGACACAGCTCGGGCGGGGGATCGAACCGGCAACCCTCCGACTGCCAGACGACTGCTCTTACTGCCTGAGCCATGTCGCCCCCATAGGTTTTAGGTGTGGAAGAGTACACTGCATTAAGCATATTGACTGAACAGCAGCGGTAGGTCCCAGTCGTATTCACAGTTTTTATTTATTTATTTTGTATTTAAAGTGTCATCCCAGGAAGAGTCGGACAGGAAGCCCAAACGCTTCAGGCTGCTGCAGTCATCAAGGACCCAGTCCAGAGACAGTCCTCAGACGCCTCCCTCTAGCCCTGTCGTGGAGCAGGAGACCTCTATCTTCAAGGAGGACTTCGTCCCCCCGGAACTCAGTATCTGGGACTACTTTATCGCCAAGGTAGGGACGGCTGTTCCCACTGTCTGAGTTTTTATTTGTTCTGTCGCCATTAATTGTGGGTTGTCTATTCATGTTAGGAGTCTTTTAGCCAACCTTGGCTCTATTCCTTGAATTGCAAATGTCATCAGTCATTCTGCATTAATGCTTTGGCATTTGGGGCGAAAAAAAAAACAATGAATATAATTATGCGTGTGAGTGAGAGATGGAGATGGAGGGGTAGATGGGAGGAGACTGAGGGAGAGAAATTGAAAATATTTCTAGAGTATACAAAGAAGCATGTTACAGCTCAGCATTGATTAAAGCATTTATAGAAGGTTTATTTGTCCATTCCATTTATCCATTCAGCAGACTTGGTTTCACCCTTTCCATTAAAACCCCAGAGTTCATCCAACTCGTCAACTTGTTCACATTCATTTAAGGATTGCCAATTAATTAATTTATCGGAACAACTTGCCTTCCCCTTGCCAACGCCCCTAGCTGGATACTTTTCTCCCCAGGCTGGCTATCTGATATTAGCAATTTAAAGGTCCATTATTGTGGAAAATGGCATGTCCCTTGCTATGTGGATTGTAAAG